>NC_081573.1:51532456-51711790 GCF_022355385.1 Mustela nigripes
CTGTTCATCATCACTAGCCATCAGGGAGATTCAAATTAAAACCACATTGAGATACCACCTCATACCAGTTAGAATGGCCAAATTTAGCAAGACAGGAAACAACATGTGTTGGAGAGGATGTGGAGAAAAGGGAACCCTCTTACACTGGGTGGGAATGCAAGTTGGTGCAGCCTCTTTGGAGAACAGTGTGGAGATTCCTTAAGAAATTAAAAATAGAGCTTCCCTATGACCCTGCAATTGCACTACTGGGTATTTACCCCAAAGATACAGATGTAGTGAAAAGAAGGGCCATCAGTACCCCAATGTTTATAGCAGCAGTGGCCACGGTCACCAAACTGTGGAAAGAACCAAGGTGGCCTTCAACGGACAAATGGATAAGGAAGATGTGGTCGATGTGGTCCCTATATACTATGGAGTATTAAGCCTCCATCAGAAAGGATGAATATCCAACTTTTTTATCAACATAGATGGGACTGGAAGAGATTATGCTGAGTAAAATAAGTCAAGCAGAGAGAGTCAATTATCATATGGTTTCACTTATTTGTGGAGCATAACAAATAACATGGAGGACATGGGGAGATGGAGAGGAGAAGAGAGTTGAAGGAAATTGGAAGGGAAGATGAACCATGAGAGACTATGGACTCTGAAAAACAATCTGAGGGTTTTGAAGGGGTGGGGGGTGGGAGACTGGGGGAGCCAGGTGGTGGGTATTATGGAGGGCATATATTGCATGGAGCACTGGGTGTGGTGCAAAAACAATGAATACTGTTACGCTGAAAAGAAATTTAAAAAAAAATCACATTACAAAGTATGAGAAAGAATAAAATATGCTATTTTAGATAGAATGGTCTGGGAAGGAATTTATGAAGAGGCAACATGGGAGCTGAGATCTGAAGGAACAAGGAGCCAGGGCTGAAGGGAGGGTCCTCCAGGCTGAACCACAGCAGGAGTGTGGAGGTGTGGACACGGCACAGTATGAGGCTGGGGCGGTGGGCAGCAGAGCTAAAGGGGAGGCTGAAGAGGGAGCCAGAGCCTAACCTTGTAGGAGCCAGGAGGCTAGGTCAAGGGTTAGATATTATTCTAAGGGAAACAGGTTATTGACAGATGGGTGACGTGATCCAATATGCACTTTGGAAGACCACACAGCTGAGCTGTACTGCTTTGGCAAGACAGAGAGCAGGCATACTGGGCTCAGCTGTGTCCTCCCAAAGTTCATGTCTACTGGAGTCTCGGAATGTGATCTTATTTGGAAATAGGAGCTTTGATGTTGTAATTGGTTAAGTGACATCATACTGGATTGGGGTAGGCCCTAATCCACAGACAAGTATCATTATAAAAGGGCTATATGAAGACAAAGGGAAACACACTGGGGAGAGAGAGAACAAACAAACGCCATGTGACACGGAAGCAGAGATAGGGTGATGTTTCTGCACATCATGGAACACCAAGGATTGCCAGCTCACCCCGCCAGCTTGGAGAGAGGTGGCAACTGACCTTGCCAGCACATTGATTTTGGACTGCTCGTCTCCACACTATGAGAGAATAAATATGAATTGGGTTAAGCCCCTATGTATATGATGATTTGTTACAGCAGCAAGAGGAAACTTATACAGGAGGGGAGCCATGGCCTGGGAATGACGAGAGATGAAGAAAGGCTCACTAAGAAGGAGAACTAGACAGACAGATGAGAAGAATGGAGGCAGAGGGAGAGAAGGTAGTGAGAGGGAAGTGAGAGCTAGCAGCAAATGCTCCCTGGTTGTTTACAGACTGCACCCAGCCTCCTAAGGGGAGGCTTTGCCTCAGTGTCTTGGAGTCTTGAAGACATCAGACATGTCTCCATTGGTTATGAGTTAAAAGAGGAAATGACCTGAATCTCTTGTGCATGGAGTACCCTATGCACCATTCTGAAAACACGGGAAACTCCAGAGAAGGAACTTGTCCTGAGGGACACAGCCGGCGGGACACAGGTCAGGGTTAGGGACACCAGGAGGCCACACTCCTAGGGGGCCTTGGAAGCAGAAGCCCTCCTGGGTCTGCAGGGCCCACTCGGGTCTACCTAGACCTGCCCCATGGAGCTGCTTAGCTGTGAAAGACAACATATAGGTTTGAGCAGATTCAATTAAGGGTTTAAAACTCTGGAGGAAAACAGGGATGCTCACAACAAAAAGAGTTATACCTTCACCATCATTCAATGAATTGGAAAGCCCAGATGGGAAAGGGGAAAAAAAAAGAAACAAAAAAACTTGACTCAATTTTTATATATCCCTAAGGTACAATGCATTCTTCTAGAAAACACCTCTTTGGACCTACTATCAATATCCCACTAGGAAGATATTGTAGTGCAGTGGTTAAACACAAGGGTTCTAGAATGTTCTGGTTCAAACCCCAGCTGGATGGATGTCACTCAGCTTCCTCTTCTTTAGAATGGGTCAGTACTACTAGTTCCTTCACAGGGTGTTTAGGGGATCTCAGCGAGAGACCGCATAGGAAAAAAGTGGTTCCACAACTTGGCTGCATTTTGGAGTCATCTGGGGATCTCTAAAAAGCATTGATGCCTGCCTCCCACCCCCAGACATCCTGATTTAATAGGTCTGGGGTGCAACCCAGGCATCTGGTTCTTAAAGCTCCCTGGGTGATTCTTTTTTTTTTTTTTTTTTTTTTTTTTTTTTTCCCTGGGTGATTCTAATGTGTAGCCAAGTTTGGGAAGCACTTCCTGCACAGGGGTAAGCACCCTGCTGTCCACAGCTCAGGGCAGCAGGGCCCTGAGTCTCTTCTACCCCAATGAAGAAGAGCATGCGCCCTTAGGGGCCAGCCGGCCTTGCCCAAACATCCCACCCCGTGGCCACATGGTGGCCTATGTCACTAGTCCTCTCTGAGGCCCATTCACTTCTTTGTGAAACTGGAACTAAAATGCTTATCTCCTGTAGGTAAATTGCCAGGATTCAGTGAGCAAAAGGGTGAGAGGCCCTTCCTGAGTGTCCTGACACAGGGTGTTCAGGAAAAGGTCCTCTCCTTGGTTTTGCAACCCAGCTCTGCCACAAACAGCAAGGCCACAGGCACTGAGCCTTTACCACAGTCCTTGCCCTCGGAAAGGGAAATGCAGGGTCCCGTCAATGTGTGCAGAGTTCGAAGTAGATTAATGTCGCTTTGTTCTTTAAATAGTGCAGAGCCCATGTCTTACTCTCTGTTTAACTGCCTGTCGAAATCAGTGGTGTAAATAATGAGGCCGTGTGATATTTGGATATTTCTACTGCTCATATTTTTCATTCTAATTAAAGCCAGAATGTTCCTTTTTAGAAATCAGTAGGAATAATAAAAACCCAGCTGCCTGAATATAATATTTGTAGTTTTTGTTTTTAAAAAAAAAAGTAGAGGAAAGCACTGTATGATCATGGGAGACTGGTTATAAGCTACAGGCTCACTTTTCAAGGAGGGCAGATGTATCCTTGGAATTCCTGGGCCCCAGGACCTCCTAGTTTCCCTTTCCTTTCAGGGCCCCAGGATTATCAAGCTGTCCTGGGTGTGGCTATGGTAAGCAATATGAATTACTCTGTTCCTTAGGGCCAGGCTGGCTCCAGGGCCAGATCCCACCTCCCAGCTGGAAGAAGGACGTTCTTCAGGGCCCAAGACATAAGCCTAATGTGAGGCACCAGTACACCTGCCCAGGTGGCTGGTAACTCTACAGTTCACCTACCAGAAGTACAGGCTTGGTTCTGGCCTGGAAGGTAGACATTTCTTATGGCTTTTACAACAAATGACCACAGACTTGGTGCCTTAAAAACAAACACAAATTTAATCTCTGTTCCAGAGGTCAGAAGTCTGTCCCTGGTCTCTTTGGGCTAAAATTAAGGTGTGGGCAGAGCTGCATTCTTCTGTTTCCTGGACTTTCCAGGTTTTGAGAAGGACCCTCATTCCTAGGCCTGTGGCCCCTCCTCCATCTTTAAAGCCCTTTACTCTGACCTCTGCCTCTTGTTACATCTTCCTTTCAACACCTTCTCTGACACCTCTCTTCTCTGACTCCTCTTTCCCTCTTACAAGGACCCTTACCTTGGACCCACCCAGATAATCCAAGATAATCTCCCCATCTCAAGGTTAAGTGACTAGTAACTTTCATTCCACCTGCAATCTTAATTTCCCTGTAACAAATTCACAACATACCACATCTCTATTCATATTCACCTAATCCCCAGGGACTAGGATGTGGACATCTTTGGGAGAGAAGGGGCATTTTTCTGTCTCTAGCAGAAGAGGAATGGAAAGATGGAGGGAGATAATGTTCCCACCCAAGTGGCAGTCAGAACTCCCTGGCACCCTAGACATACACAGGAGGGGTCTGATGGTATCAGCACCAGCCTGTGGCTGAATTCTGTGTGTGTGTGTGTGTGTGTGTGTGTGTGTGTTGGCCTGTGTGTAGGAGTGTGTTGCATGCAATGGTGGCACAAGGCCCTCTTGTATCCTCACCTGGACTTGCCTATCCCACCTCCTACCCTGAACCATACGTCTCCAACCATTCTGGTCTGCCTTGCTCAGTTTCGACCCCCTGCCTGGTATTCTCTTCCCCATTTCTTGCCCAACTCCCACTCAACTGACCCTGAAGACTAGATTCAGATGTCCTCCCTACCCAGAACTGGGCTAGAGAGCCCCCCTCCCTGAATACAGGCTTGGCTCAAGGAATGCCCTATTCCCACATGGCTCCTAGCTTGCTACTTAGAACACGCTGCTTGCTGGGTTGTTTGCCTCCCATGCTGGACTCTGGGGTCCTGATAGGCAGGAAGAGATACTCTCACCTGTCCATTCTTTGGTGCCTCACATCATAATGGGGACAGGTGTTCATTAGATGGATGATGACTGACCTACTACATCGAGAGGACTCTGTGGGCTTTAGAATTGACAGGCCTGCCCTCAAATTTTGACTCTATCCTCAGGCAACTGTTTGACACTGCCCAAATTATTGATCTTTCTAGAAACTCACACCCCAAGTCTATGAAATGAGGATAAAGATAGCATCATGGGGTGTAATAAAGATGAAATGAAATAATCCATGTGAAGTGCTTATGACAAGACCAAGCTATAGCAAGTGTTCATTGTTAGATCATCAGTCATCATCATCATCAACATCATCACCATCATCACCAGCACCATCATCATCACGATCATCACCACCATCATCACATGACATGAAAGGATGGAGCACGGTTCACCCTCTCCTATTAAAAACAGTTCCACAGGGTTCCCCAGACTGTGGTTCCCAAGTAGAAATCAGGTCTCTGTAATTTAGGTGAACACACTGAGAACCCTAATGGTATTGACTCAGCTGAATCAGAGAGCAAAGAAAACTACCACCAACTCCTTGGGGTCATTTTCCATTTCCCAACCAATTTAAGAAAATCATGAGCTAGTCTGTGGATAGGACCTACTCAGGGTCCCTCTGAAGGGTAGGGAAAGGTGGGAGGAGCCAGTGCAAAGATTTCCAGAGCCCTTAATCTAGGAAAAACCCCCAAACAAAGGCATCAATAGCAAATACAAAGCTGCAGAGTCACAATTCTGGCCATTTTACCTAGAAAGCAGGGAGCAAGGGCAGACATGCATCCCTGCCGTGGTGCCTGTATGCTGACATTATTACCTGTAGTCCCCACTTTCCTCTCTACAGGGTCCTGGTTCATATGTAAGTTACATGTTGAAGCTCACCTGTGTCAGTTACCTGCCCAAATGCAGGTTAGACACTGGCAAGGACCTCATAATCATAACCGCAATCTCAATGATCGCATACTCATGAATAAATAATCTCGGTCCCTGACATCAGTGTAGAGCAGTGGTTCTCACCTGGGGCTATTGTGCCCCCCAGGGAACAGCTGACAATGTCTGGAGATGTTTTTTTTGTTTTTTTTTTTGCCTATCCTGAGCTGGGGTGGGTGCTTTATTGACATCTATCAGCCAGAGACCCAGGATGCTGCTAAGAACCTGACAATGTGCAGGCCAGCCCCTCGGCAGGGAATGATCCATCCCCAAATGTGAGCAGTACCCCAGGAAGGAGACCCTGGACCAGGGAACTTCTGTTTGGGGTTTAGAGGGGCATCTGGCACTGAAGGGGTAGATTTGAATTCTGACTGCTACTTTCGCTAGCTGGGTAACTTTGAGCAATTTTTAAAGCTCTCTTAGCGTAGTTTCATCAGAGTAATGGATGCCCCAGTCCCTTTGGGTCCTTTGGAGATTTCAGTGAAATAACAGTGCTGTGCACAGCTGGAGACCATGCTGGCTTCCAGGTAAGTGCTACACACCTGAGCCAGTGGGGCTCCTCCCCATGGATCATCCCATCTGCTCCTGTTTCCCTATCTTGGAAATGGAGAGAAGGACCTCTTCTCGCAGGTCTCCTCTCAGATTGATGGCAGAGGCGACCTGGATCAAGGTATCAGGGGATTTGGATCTCACTACTCTGGAACACTTGGCAAAGTGAACGGGGCCAAGGTTATCAGCCCTGGCGACATGAGCTGACCAGGATCCTACTGCAGGGAGGAGGAGCCCGGAGTCGTGGCGCCCAAGCAGCGTCTCGTCCTTGGCCGTCACGTTTGCGGAATCCCAGCAGTTGACTTTCAACCTTTTTTATTGGACTTGACTGTTGAGAAATGAGCTGGGGTATCCCCAGGGGAAGGAGGAGCTGCCACGTCCAAGCCCAACTGTGTCCAAAGTCTGGGCAGCTGACCCCCACCCGCACCCCAGGGAAGGGCCTGATAAACACCCTGAGCCTCTACACACGCAGGCATCCAGCCCCAGAGTCCCGGACTCTGAGCCTGCCGATAAGAAAGCTGGGCCCTGCCTTCATGGAAAGCTGCAGATTTCACCAGGAAGTGCAGAGGTCATCTCTGAAGGGGCCTTGGACCCTGCCCTTGGCAATCTCCCAAAGGCCTGCCTCTCTCGGGAGGGGACACAGTGTGGTGCTGGATCCTCAGCTCTGGGTCTACTGCCCCATCTTCCCCGGGGGGTTTCTCCAAGCAAAGTGTATTTTTTATTGCCTTCCTAGCTTCCCAAACTACTTGTGGTGGTGAGAGCTGGTTCAACTATCTCCTGCTTTAGTATTTTATTGAGCACTTACTGTATACCAAGAACGACTTGCCATTCTCTCACCAAATTCTCTCCAAAACCTTGCAAAACATATTCTGCCCCTGGGATCATTCAGCCCTAATTGGAAAGGAAAATGCAACTCAGAGACATTAAGTGAGCTGCCCAGAGTCACACAGCTTCTAAATAGCAGAACTGGCATTTCAATCCACATTCTATTGGCAAAGCGCTTCACACATTTTACTTGGGGTATGATGATCTCTGCAAAATAAGCCAATCCAAGTGAAGTCGAAATTAGTTGGGAAATTAGTTGGGGGTTTTTTGGGGGGAAAGGGGAGGATGGCAAGATATCATTCTGGCATCCTGGCAGGTACCCTCACAGAAATAATAACAGAGCTCAGCCCAGGCCTCTCTGGGGCTTACGACAACTGGGACACAGAAGCAAAAGCAATCAGAAAAGAAGGGAAACAAAGCAGTCAGGTGCTGTAAGGTGAGCAGGAGACAACAGAGGCTGGGACAAAAGACGTGAGGGAGACAGCTGCGAGGCAGCTGATGAAAGTGCCCGCATGTGGGACCAGCCACTGTCTGGGGCTGCTGGGAATGACCATCACACAAATGTCATCTATTCTCATCGACGACTGCTTTCAGCCTTGTGGTGTGCCTCCCATCACAGAATGCATCTGACCTCCACGAAGCCTCAGAGATTGGGTGTTACTATGATCCGCATTTTAGAGATGAGGAAACTGAGGCTGCAGAGGACATGCCCAACATCGCTACCAAGTTAAATGACTAGGAGCGTGGGCGGTGGAGTTAGAAAAACCTGAGTTTGAATTCAGACTCTGAGCTTCAGCTTATTTGCCTGTAAAATGGGGATGTCAAGTCCTCCCTTTTGGGAAGAGTAAGGATTACATGAGATGAAGAGTATTAGCCTGACACAGTACGTAGAAGACAGAAACACCTGGAAAAAGCAGCTGTTATCCAGGGTTTCAACCCGGGAATGTGTATGTGAGTGTGTCTAAGAGTCTGTAAGCAGGAGGCAGTAGCCATCCTGGCCTGGGAAAGCAGGAGAAGGAGAGAAGAACCGCTCTTGATCTCTGCCTCAGACAGTTCAGGCCCGCACTTGAGCCTTTGAAAGGGATGCAGGTCCTTCCAGGTGGGCTTGCATTCCAACAGGCTAAGCTGGCCCCGGGGAGCATCACTCGGATGCCCCAGGCTCCAGGCTGGCCTGTGAGCTCTCAGCCTTCCAGACACAACTGGGGGAGAGGCTGAGCACTGGGTGGGGCCTGGCCAGGGTCCAGCAGCAGGCCTGGCGCCTGCACTGAGACCAGAGACGGGCCAAGGGCGGCCAGTGGGGCCCAAGGGGAAAGGTCAGAGGTGCTGAGGGTGGGGTCAGATAAAGGCCACTGAGGTCCAGCTGCCTGGCAGGGTGGGTTCCTACACTGAGAGAAGCAGGGGCTCACTGGCCATGGGACAACACAACAGTGTCTCCTCCTGTCCTCCCCCCGACCTGGGAGGGCCCACTGGAGAGACCGTCCCAGGAAGGCCACAGGAGGAGCTCTGAGGTTTCTATCTGGGCTTCTCAGAGAAGCCCAGAAACCAGGAGCGCCTCTGAGTCAGGCTTGTCTGGAGGGTAGAGCCTTCTACTCCCTTGAGCACTCACAGTGATCTGGACAGACCAGGGTAAGATCCTGGCTCCAAGAGGTCCTAGTCTTTGATGTGGCAGGTGAGTTCACCTGCACTTCACTTCCCGCATCTGCCAATGCCTCCTGTCTTCCCCAGAGCCGGGCTACTGGCCAGCACACGCTTCTAACATGTTGGTTCGATACTCGGGGTTTGCTTCTATGACTCTATTTCCACAGAAAGCAGGGGCTCAGTCTCATTCAGTTCCTAACTGTCCGTAACCGTGAGAGGCTGGTAGCTCAGGGTTTGCTAAGCGGATGCGTGGGCAGGAACCATCCAGTCTCAGCAGTGGGCTGAGAAGCCAGGGAGCCTGAGTCACCCAGAGGGCATCCCACTGACAGAGCAGAGCATCAGGACTGCCCCATTGCCCAGTGAGAGGCTACAGTCCTGGCTGAGCCAGACTCTCTCATGTCCCAACCACTGCCAGGAACACCCTTCCTGGTTATGCCCACTCCCAGCACAGTCTCCCTGAATGCCACTCTAGGATTCCAGCTCCTCCAGGAGCGTCACCTGACTGACCAAGCCGGACTGGGTGCCCACTGGCCTCTGGAGTCTCCCAAGAGTCATGCCCTATGGAGATGGTTTACTTGATCTCCCACTGGAGCCCTGAAGTCCTGGGGGCAGTGATGCCATGCAGAATCGATCCTAACATAAAATAAGCACTTGGTAAATACTTCTAAACAAAACAACAGATGAGGAGGCGAGTTAGAAACCAAATAGTCTTCATAAACATCACAGCTTCCAGACCCCAGTACATCGGAGGATTTCCCAGAATGTCATTCTCTAGGGCCCGGAAAGGATTTCATTCCATAGAGCTTCTCAGCTGGAAAACTGAAACGCGTGGACCAAGTGGACGTAAGAGAACGACATGAAGAAAATCACTTCCGCGCACACAGTGTGAACGACGCATCCCCGTATACTTCTAGAAACACAGGAGATTATTTTGAAGCACTTTCCACCAGGATCTGTTTCCACTATGTGTTAAACCCCACAGACAAAAGTGTCTGATTTGCAAGGGCTCTTAAAATGCATTTTAGTGTCGGGAGGTAGTTTCTTTTCTTTCTCTCTCTCTCTCTCTCATTCTTTCTTTCTTTCTTTTTTTTTCTTTTTTATATATTTTTTAAAGAATTTTCTCTTTGAAAAGCCTGTGCCGAGAAGGGATGGGGTGGTGCTCGGCGCCCCTCGGACATAATCACAGTTTTACAGGATAGGGTGCCACAGAGTCAGTAAATGACGCACATGGAGATGAGAGGTGCTGCGATCTCTCCTTTTTTTAGCAGCCTGAGCACTATTTATTCTTAACTGTGAGTAAGACTGGGGACGTCTCCCCAGTGGATGACAGCAAGGCAAGAATGGAATTTGCAAGACCAAAAAGGGAAATCTCAGATTTACATGGAAGTGTCAGCTTGGCTTCCTGCTTTTTAGCGCAACCAAGGGGCGGCAGTAAAGAAAGCTGCCAACTTCCAAGCCTACTTTTTCCTGTTAAAAGTGGTGCCCCTCCTCCCCCCTCCCGTGTCCAGGTGCATTTCCAGAGTTATTCTTTCACTCACACACTCCCTCATTCATTCAGCGCCGACCTACGTGCCTGTATCACAGACGGCAGGGACTACCGGCTCATACGGAACTACGTGAACACACGCACCAGCGTCACTAAGCACTGGAAGATTAGAAGCCAAGCCCCAAAAGCATGTTCGAGGGTCCCTTCCGAGGGTGAGTAGTACCGTGGGCACGAAGGTCCCAAATGCTCCCAAACACAGTAGCATGACAGTGCCCATAACCATGCCAAAGGGGTAAGATTGCATCATCTAAGAACCCACTGACAATCCAAGGAAATCATCCCGGGATCCTGTGGCAGGGGCCAAAGATGGGAATGAAGGGGCCTTTCCTTTGGCATGTCTAGCCGCATTCCGTGAAGTCTAAGTAAGAGGCCCCATGCACATATGCAGGGACATTGCCTCAGCCTCCAATGGAGAAATGCAAGCGACCCCACCTCATTGCAAAAGTAATGTTTCCAGTGATCTAAAACATGAAGGACTCTGGCCAGCAACCTGCAGAGATAACAAACAGACTACATGGTAGACTCTTGGTTGATGAACTCTTTTGCCCCCGCCTGGGAAGACAATGCCCCAGCCTCCCTTTGTCCTCTGTAAACATGGCACATGGAAGTCACTCCTTCCCTTGCTTTCTTACCTCAAGAGAAAAGGCCTATTCTTTGGCTAACATCATTTATCCCTTCCACTCCCTATAATGTCAAACAGACAGTAAGTTTATTTTCCAAAAGACCAAAATTTCTATGTTCCAAAGAAAGCCTTCATACATGGGCAAGTAACCCAGGTCTAATATAGGGTCTGAACTGCAATAAATGGACCCATCCTTCTGGTTAGCATGAATCATGACTAACACTCAGTGGGCTCTTGTAGTATCTCATTTAATCCTGGCAACTCTAGGCAGTAGGAGGTGCTGGCCTCGTTTTGGAAAAGAGGAACTTGGGACTTCAGGGTACAGATGCTGTCGCTCTGATTTCCTCCCAGGCCTTCCCATTTCCGCGCACGCCATCCACACTTCTAAGCACCAGCAGCCGCATTTCTGTGCCTGAGGCTTGCCAGCTGGCTGGGGGGTGGGGGGGCAACTCTGCCCACCAGCATGCAGGCAGAAGCAGCTGGAGCAGCCCTCAGCCAAGACTGATAGAGTGGGTGTACTAATGCCCCAGCTCCCTTGCCCCTCAGGTGGGATGACCCTCAGGGCATGTGTCCCACAGTGCCTCCCAGAGGTCCCCACTGGGATGACATCAAGTTGCCCACTGTGGTAACTTAACTTGATGCTGCACCATTCATACAAGCCTTCCCTTCCCTGCCGCTTCCCCCAATAAATTATTTGCTTTCAAATCCTTGTCTCAAGGTTTGTTTCCCACAGCAGCCAAACAAAGATAGAGTTCTCAGGCAACTCGCCTAAGACACATGGGGCGGAGGGTTCACACAGATTTAACTCTAATTCCCCATGCACCCAGAGCCTATGCCTGTAACCACAAAACTGATGTGCTACCTTACAGTCCTCTTTATGTGCACATACCAGAAGAGGGCTGAAGCCAGTTTGTGCCCTTCAGTGAACAGAGGAGGACAGAGGGACGCCGGATATGGACACCCCAGATGCAGCAAGGAAAACTTTTTTTTTTGTTTAAGATTTTATTTATTTGACAAACAGATCATAAGGAGGCAGAGAGACAGGCAGATAGAGAGGGGGGAGCAGGCTCCCTACTGAGCAGAGATTCTGATGCGGGGCTCGATCCTAGGACCCTGAGATCATGACCTGAGCCGAAGGCAGAGGCTTAACCCACTGAGCCACGCAGGTGCCCCAGCAATCTCCTAACTCTTTGTCCGGTGCTCTGGGCAGACAGAAGCAGCTGACTCAGAGAGCAGCCAGGGAGGTTTGGGGCCAGCCCATCACACCCAGCTGGGAGCGATGCACCTAACTTTTCCCGGTTCGCTCAGCCCATTTCCAGCATGTACTAATATGCGAGGTTGGCACCAGGGAGGGTGTCGTCTGGCAGCGCTATCCTTCATACGGAACATTAAGCTGAGGTCCTGCACAGGCTTGAACATTAACCATCCCCTGGTACCCATGAAGAAGAGCTACGGGTTTTATTAACCTCTGTGTCCTGGACGCATTGCACAAGGAGCGCCATCATTAACCCACCTCCAGACGGGGGACAGGGGCCTCTTTCCCAGCCCTGTTCCAAGAGCGCAGGCCCTACGAAATGCCTTCAATAATTTAAGGAAACTACCAAAATGTGACCATAAAGGATATAACTTCACCTCAAGGATAGCGATCCATAAAGATTTTGTGATAGTAAAAACTGTGCTTTGTTCTGTTACAAGCCCTTTGAAAGTTTCCCTCTCTCCCTGTGCGCGCGCGCGTGTGTGTGTGCATGCGTGCATATGTGTGTGCACGGTGGGGATGGAGGTGAAGTCACAGAGTCATGTTCCCGCCGCTGGGACTCGGCAGAACTCACGGTGTAATTATTCCTAACATCATGGTCGTGGCAAGCCCACTAACCACAGCTCAGTCTGCACTAGAAGCCCCACTGGTAATCTCAGAAACATGTCGTATCACTCATTTTTCCCCATGTCAGAGATTCCCCCCCTCAGTTCCAGACATACAGCTTCATTATAAAAATGGAACAAGCCGAAGAATACCCCTGACATCCTGACATGTGAATTTAAACACTGATCCAGCTCAGCCACCCCTCAAAGACTGGCTGCTCGTGGGCTTTGTTTCCTGAATGCCTGTTACCCCTCCGCCTGGTGATACATTTTCCATCTGTGCCCCTTGTTCAGGCTTGCAACTGGCCTCTGACAGACAAGCAGAGGGATGGGTTATTTCAGGGGAGGGAGGGTCAAGGCTCCCAGGAGCCAGAAATTCCTTCTCAGAAGGAAATAGACTTTCTTCCACAGTGTCATATGTTAAAAAGCTGGTGCTGTAAAAGAATGCCTAGTAAGTACTCAAAATGGGCTTCTGGCTCAAAAAAACAAAATGGGAGCGGGCGGGGGGGGGTGTGAAGTATGGTAAGAAGCATGGGCTTTAAAGGATGGAAGAAAGTGCATCATGGCCCCTCGGTTCGTTGTTGACCTAGTAAGTCACTGAAATTTACTGCATTTCTTATCGTTTCTTTATCTGTAAACTGAAACTGACAATGATGCATCATAAACCCCTCCCCCCTCCCTCTCTTCCCTCTACCCTTTTACTTACTGTCCCTTCTTCTCTCCTTCCTCAAATAACATATTTAATGCCTACTATATGCCCTGTGCTAGGGGCAGAGGGAGGAACAAGAGTCTATGAACCCAAAGTCTTCATGCCAGCCTTTGTTGAGAGGATCTGATGAGGCATGATACAAAAAGCACTTCACAAATTAGAAAGACTTGCAGAAATATGCATATGTTTATTACGACTAATGAGAGAAGTGGGCATATTTTTTTTCCCCAAAGTTGGGACTGTAGATGGACCACAGTTTTCAAATTGTGCATGCTTCTGTGCAAGGCTACAAGTGGGTCAAACCTAGACTACAGTGTGAATACTGCCCCCTGGAGTTGTGCATTCTGATGGAGCTAAAGGAAAAACCAAACAGCCAGGTTCCCCTCACAACTTCCAACCTAAGCAGCAACTTTCTTTTTAAATATGCTTTATAAATTGGGCTTACGTTATACTTCTAAGTACAAAAATTACACTTCTAAGACAAAAAAATAGTATTTGAAATTCACTGATCTTGGGGTTTAATAAAGGCCCTTCACTGAATTGGCAAACCAAAGGAAGAGGTAGGCATTTTCCCCCCAAGAAACACAAACCAGGAGACTCTCAAATAGCTCTGTCCTTATTCTGCCCATTCAGAATATTTTCAATTAAGAGCTACGAGACATCTGTGTTTCTGAGCCTGCCAGGTGTTTCGGAAGCTTGCCTTTTCTACGTGGAGCTGAGCTCAGCTTGCTCTGTACTTTGGCTCTGGATTTTCCCATGACAGGTACCTGTGTCTGAACACTGCAGCCGCTGGGCTCTCTGCAGGCCCAAAGCCCACCCACAGGGAGTGATTTGATTTTACACAGAGCAGGAATAACTAACTCTAAGCAAAGCCCACCTTGCCAAATTTCTCTGCAGTTCTCGGCATTATCCAAGTAGTAATATTTGATTTCCCCAAAGGATTAGCCACAGCAAACCTTAAGGAGGAGAAAGAAGGTTTAAACAGGGACAGGAAGATGGACACAAGAGGACATTCCTTTTTTTTTTTTTTTAAGATTTTGTATTGATTTGAAGCAAGAGTGCTCGAGCAAGAGCAAAGCGGAGGGGCATAGGAAGAGGGAGAAGCAGGCTCCCAGGCTGGGCAGGGATCCCTACAGGGGACCCGATACCAGCCCTCTGAGATCATCACTGGAACTGAAGGCAGACACTTAACCCACGGAGCCAGTCAGGCACCCAAGGCCATTCTTTATAAAGCTAAGACCAGTGTTGAAGACTGGAACTTTCTGAGGTGCTGAAAATGCTTTGTGTCCGAGCTGTCCAATACCATAGCCACTAGCCATGTGTGGCTACTGAGTGCCTGAAATGTGTCTAGCAACTGAGTAACTGTATTTTTAATTTTATTTCATTGTATTTAATTCAATGTTAAATAGCCATGACTGGCTAGTGGCTACCATATTGGACAGAGCAACTCTAAACACACCCAAGTCTCTGCAAGTAAGTCAGCTCTTTGCAAAAGGTGTTCAGTTTCTAGTTCCATTCATGCTTATGGTCAACAAGTAATTAATGCACCTTGAGAATGAGTCACAGCCTGTGCTTGGTACAGAGGTGGAAAGAAATACAAAGTTAGACAAAGTCCTAATCTCAGGAAGCTGCTTGCAAGAAGCTACTGCGGGAGTGAGTCAGAGCATCCAATAACATGTGGGGTTGGGATAAGACATGGGATAAGAGCAGAGGAAAGAGTGCCAGGAATGCAGGAAGGCTGCATGTAGGAGGCAGCAATGAAGTTGCTCGTAGAAGGATAGAGTTCATCTTGCAGAGAAAGGAATGAACATTCTAACAGAGTAAAGCACATGAACAACATCTCAAAACTGTGATGTGACTATAGATTGAAGATAACTTACAGGGTGCTGGGCTTTGGGTGTAAAGTGGGGCTGGGTGGAGCAGTGAGGCCAGAGATAGCCAGCAATAATCACTGCCAGGAAGAATGGGACTAGGCAAGGAAGGACCTTACATAATGTCCTCTGGAGTTTGGATCTGACCTGAATTTAGAATCCTCGGACTTTTCCTTAGGTATTATAGTCTTAGGGCTCTTTATCTTCTGCCTAATGAAATGTCCTCAGTAGCCTACTTTCCCTCTCTCTCCTGGCCTTCAAGGCTCTGCCTGAATCCTGCCTTCTCCAGAAGCCTTCCTTGATCTTACCTCTGTACATTAATCCTTCTCTTTTCTAATTTTGGTTTCCACTCCACGGCCACTATTGGGTAATTTTCCACTACAGTCTTGACTTTGCTTGCCTTGCAGGTTTCCTCCAAGGCCTCAAAGTCTTGGTGTCTGGGATCTCACCATTATCGCTATTCTCTGTCTCCCATGTGTTTAAGAGCAGAGTAGGTACTCCATAAACAACTCCCCTAGGTTCGTTAATTTGATTTGATGTGTATCATATCTCTATTATTTGCATCTGAGGATTAGTCCAAATACCTAAAGTTCTTGTGTTATCAACACTTGAGTTGGCTCCCCAGTTAGACAAACCCTGTGCCTTTTATTTTTGACATCCAACCACAGTGTCATTCAAGGAGCCCCAAAGTTTGTCCCAACAATGGACACTGGGGAAAGCCCGGGAAATCACTGCCAGGGCAAGGGAAACTGAGGACTCCCAAGGCTCTGACCAGTTCTTTTCAAAAAGTCAGCCTGGAGACCCTTTGACCCTGAGTGATGGAGACAATGTGTACGCTGAGCTGAGGGACACGGCCAGTCATTACAAGATTCGCTTGTGGGTTCCAAGCAAACGATTAAACCCCAAATGCTGTCTCTATTTACTGAGAACTTACTAGACTCACCATGAGTTTGGTTCCTCCAGGCTTTCCTCATGCTGATCTTTCTGCCTCTGATGCCCTCACCCAAATGTACTCCTTCTTTCAGATCTCCACTCAGACCCCAGCCCTTCTAGGTCATCTTCCTCAACCACTTATGAAGGCTTGGGCATCCCCTTCTGAATCTGCCCAGCACCCTTCAGTAGATGTATCTCATAAGTTCCCTAGAGGGTTATAAGAGCTGATGCCTGGAGGGTATGAAAAGTTTAGTAAGTCCTAATTGCCATCGTTGGTACTATGAGTACTATAATCGTTCATTCTGTATTATACTTTGATTTTCCCTGGTGTGTATTTAGCTCCCAGCATAGACCAGGCACAGAGTAGGTGTTTCCTGAAGGAAAGAACCCTATCTGTTAGAGCCTCAGAGGAACAAGGCAGGCCTTCACGTTCAGAGGTTTGTGATCTAGAGTAATATAGAAACCAGGCTTAAAAAACATAATATGACAAAAACGAGCCTTCAGGGATATTGGTGCCAAGAACGCAAGGCCACACAGTGAGAGGCCCATGCCATCAGAGAAGGGGTCAGCTGACACTGTCGAGACAGTGGTCAAGGCGGCACCAGCTGTCAGCAGGCAGTGAGCAACCACAGGGAGACACTAGGAGGAGGGCCCTATCCACTTTACGGGTCCCATACCCATCTGTCCTCCACTGTGAGGAGTGCGCGATTAGGCCTGACAGATGGGGTTCAATTCCAGCCCCACTGCTTGAAAGTCCCATGACACAGCTAAGTTCAAGTTTCTTAGCTGAGGCCTCACTGACATTGCACTGGTAACCCTGTCATTGTAAGACACTCAGTAGCACTGTTGGCCTCTACTCTCTTGGTCATAATTCTGCCGCCCCCACCCCAAGCTGTGACAATTGCCCCCAGTTGAGAAGCACTGCTCTAAGTGAAGCCTCATTTCCTGGCTGTGACATGGGGCTAACAAGAGTCCTCATCAGGCCAGGCAGCTGTTAGGACCAAATGAGGTAATGCCTATGAAAGTGCTCAGTGCAGGTCTGGGGCTGCGCTTAAACGAAATGATACCAGGCGGAGGAAAGAGTGCCCTCCCCCACCCAGAGGCTGTTCTGGGAGGGTGCACAAGAGATGACGGGGAGGGGGGGACCCATCAGTCTCTGTCCTGAAATCCCACCAGAGTCAGCAGCTCACAGACCTGCCTTGCCCTGTAGGTATGTAAATATGGGAATTATCACAGCCAGCATCTGTGAGAGTTAGAGCAGGAAGTCCTTACAGCTTCCTGTAGAACAACAAGCAGCGAACTTGGATAAACAGCGGGCTGAGGAAAGATACTCCTATATCATCACCGGCCCCCAAAAGAGCTGTGCTCATTCCTGCGCGCTCTCTCTCTCTCTCACACACATAAGCTCCTGACATGAGATGCAACATCAAATAGTTGTCAGAACCCTCCATGCAGCAGTCAGACCTGAGTTCACGCCTCATCTCTGTTACTTAGGAGCTCCGTGACCTTGCCCCAGTTACTGTGCCCCTCTGAGCCATAGCTTTTCCTCTCTTTAACCCACAGACGACAACCGGACCTACATCAAAGGGCTAACGTGAGAATTAAATGCAACTCTATAGATCAGTAACGTATGGATTTCTCACGCAGACGATGTCCACGGTAGGACCAGATGTCCGGATCCCAGTAGATACTCATTCCATATAGTTGTTCTCCTTTTCAGGGACTGCACAACCAGCAGTCGTTTCTAAAGGGCAATCCCAGTGCTCCCAGAGGAAGGGGGGTTGTGGGGATGAGGCATCGCCTACTGCAGAAGAAAGCTCAGCAAACGGAGTTCCAATCCAGGGGCAGTCAGGGGGTGTGCTGGAATGCCAAAAGGATGGGCCTTGAGGTCCAACACGTCTCAGTTCAAATCCCGACTCCACCACTTAGTGGCTGGACAAAAGCCTTACTCCATCCATCTAAGCGATCACAGGCCCCCCTTCTGTGCCCCGAGGGGTTGTCTTTGCCAACTCTGTGGTTGCCCATTGCTCCCTATCCCTCATCTCTTGTTCAGGAGGCCTCTGGTTGGCCCTGAACCATGGATGAGGGAGACAGAGGTAAATAAGGCAGGTATTCTGCCTCCAAGGAGCTCAAAGTCTGGTGGGAAAGCTGAACTGTGCAAGGGAAGGTTTGGCTAGAAGACAAGGCATAAAGGACGGCATCAAAAGCCAAGCTGCTCTAAATGTAGTTGCCTTAGTCAGCAGAGGCAAAGGTGTGCCACAGCGACAACCTTCAAATCCCAGCAGCCTCATATAACAGAGGGAAGCACGCACACAGGGTCTGTTGTAGGGCCTGTTGTAGGGCCATGAACTCCTCTGGACAGTTGTCCCTTGTGGTATCTTGGGATTCTAGATGTTTAAACCTCAGGGAGAGCAGAGTGTCTGCAGTCACTGAGGGAGGGGAAGGGAGAGCACAGGTGTGTCACACCCTTTCTTGAAAGCTCCCACCCACAAGTGGCGTGCTCCTTTCCCTGCATCACTGGACAGAGTGGGTCACAGGTTGTCATCTCTCATTAGCACTGGGCACAGTTCTGGAGCAAGATAGAAACTCAACAAACTTGGAGCAAGAAGGGAAAAGATGGAGGAGAGGAGAAAAATGATTGAGTTGTTCATGTTTCTAGCTGTTAAGAAACTTCTCTGCTGTCCAGGAACAAAACTGTGAGTTGGGGAAGAAGTCTCCCTAAATTAGGAGTGGTTCAGTTTGTGGTTGAGGCTGGCCCAGCCCAACACGGCCAGCTTTCAAAGCTAGGATAGCTTTTCTTCCTGCAGCTACAAAGCAGCCCATGTGCTATACCTCTAAGGCCTTTGGCTCCTGATACCCGCACCCTCCCCCTCAAGGCCTCCACCACCTTATTTCCACCCAGGCCATATCACAAAGAGCATGGGCTGTGGAGTCAGTTCAACCAGTTTTTGATTCCTGGACTGTCCCCTTTCCAGCTGTGTGCCTGTGCCTTTGAGCAGCCCCTTGACAACTCTGAACCTCAGTTTCCATGTCTATGAAGCAGACATTTATAAAGTCACAGACCCTTGGACAACTATCACACCCTATAAACATCTGAGCTGCCCACAAAGCATCCCCCATGGGTGAGGCCTCGCCCACCTCCTTCCTGCAAAGTGCCATGTGTCTGGGAGATGCCAGAGCGCAGCACCTGTCCCCTCCCAGCAGCACTGACAGAGGGGATGTACCCAGCTCCAGGCTGGTTGCAGCTGCTGTGAGTGCCCTGAACCGCCACATGTCGCACAGGATGGGAGCAGGGGCGACTACTCACTGCTTATAATTACAGACAGGGACACCACCGGGAGACAGCTGAACTGTGCACCTGGGAGCCTGGGGGAGGAACCTGGGGGAGGTCAGCCCCTTTTCACCCTCGTACCTGTGAGTTTGTGAGCAGTGACTCTGTGCCTGGCTCTGTATCACGTTGGGGCTATAGACAGGATAGGTATGCCAAACATACTTTATTTTTATAAACTCTTCAAAATATAATTGGCTGCTTGTTTCTCTTCAGGGGGATACCAGACATTTAGAATTATTTATATATATATATATATATATATATATATATATATATAAAAAAAATACACATAATATATATATAGTATATATGTATTTATATATTACATATAAATATATATATATATATATATATATATGTGTGTGTGTGTGTATACACACACACACAAATAAAAAAGCAGGCTTTTATTGTGACTTGCCCTGAATCACATTTTTTTAAAGTTTTTTAATTTGGCAGACAGAGATCACAAGTAGACAGAGCAACAGACAGAGAGAGGGAGGAGCAGGCTCCCTGCGAGCAGACAGCCCAGTGCGGGGCTCGATCCCAGGACCCTGGGATCATGACCTGAGCTGAAGGCAGAGGCTTTAACCCAATGAGCCATCCAGGCGCCCCTGACTCACATGTTTTTAAGCTGAGAGGTCTGCAGATCACCCAGGCAGGAGTGCCCCTCCCCTCTCCTTTCTTCACTCTTCCAAATGAATACAGAGAACCAAGAGAGAAGTAATTCAGACCTCGTGCCTAGGAACCCAACACTCCAACCTCCCAAATTTGTCCCTAGTCTGGGGTCCTGCCTAGGGACAAGAAAGGAGAAGAACATTTGAGGTACCACAGATCTGAAAGCATCAGACAAGCCTGGATGTCTTTGTCACTTTCTCCCTGTCAACAGTTGGGGAAGCCACTTTATTTTGTGACCATTTCTTGATGGATGGAGGAGAGATCATGAAGCTTTTCATATTGCTGCTTTCGGAGGATTGAAAACAGCGGCGCATTCTCTACTAGCGAGTGTTATACCAGTTTCTAGGATAGCTGCCATAATTGTTCTTATTTCCACACCAGCGCACCACCCTTATTTTCAAGTTAGAAAAACAGAATACAGGCAAAGGCATTGTTTTCCAAATGCCGGAACCTCCGAGTCATGTTAGGAGCCCAAAACTCACAGCGTGGAAGGACATTTTCTCCCTGATTTTTAGCAGAAGTTCCCAAGCGAGGGGAGTGTCACTCCCGTGTCCTCACAGCAGGCTCAGGAGGTGCCTACAGCCGCTTCCAGCAGACTCTCGGACATTAATAGAACCTAATTCTTTAATGGACTCTGGTGCATTTCGTTCTTGCATCTTGAGGTCTTTAAAATGTCTGTGGTGAATCGCACTGACATAAACCTTTTATAGAAACAATCAAATATCACTTGGTAAGATAATTAGCATAAGAATAGCACAAAGTCAGTCTGTCCCATGCTTGGTGCCAAATGCCAGAAAGGGCTCTTGCCAGCCTCATCCCCACCCGATCTTAGTGGACGGAGGGGAAAGTTTTCTCCCTCTCCTCACCAGTTTCCAGAGAGAAGCCAAGCTCCAAGGTGTGCAATTTGGATGTGCTAAGTTATTCCGGGTCAGGGGTCACATGATTCCCCAAGTGGGCTTCCTGTGGGGCATCACGGGACAGAGGATGAGGAAGAAGGGAGGGATGGAGGGAGCAGGAGGAGTTCAGTCGTCCCCCTCCAGCCCCACCAGGCCTGCCTGACCAACTTCCCTTTCTGGAAGCAGTGCGGTCATCTATCCCCTGCCCACTTGGCCTCTAACTTCCTGCCTGTCTTTCCAAGTATTTTCTCTTGTTGACTAAATATCAGGGGCTTGGTGTTGTTTATGACTTTTGGATAAAATATCGCAGGAAAGGAGTGTCCTCTCTCAGGTCTAGATAAGACGCGCAGAGGAGCTCCATACGGACCCCATGCACTCTACTCCGTTGGATAAAGCATGTGTATCTTAGGCTGGAAATGAGACTTCTGAGAAATGGTAACTTGCAAGGGTCCTCCCGCTCAGGCCTTACTCCATAAAGACCCCCCACCCTCCCACCCCAGGGCCAGCTGTTCTGCCTGCCTGTTGACATTTTTCCCATACTTGCCCTGATCACCAAGAAAAGCAACAGATAATCAAACCGTTTAGCTAAACAAGAAAAGGAAAAGCACAGTGCACTTTCCCATTTTCCTACATCTCAAGTGTGAACCGGCTTCACTAAGGAAACCACCGCCCATATTCCAGGCCAGCCTGAAGCTCAGTGATCCCCATCTCATTGTGTCTCCAGAACAGACTCCAGCCCTGCCGAGCCTGAGAGAGACCATCTTCTTGTGTCTCCTTTAATTTAGCTGAGAGATAGGAAAACAGGTTGCGTTTTTAAAATAAAGAAGCATTTCTCATTAGCTGGGGGCAGTTTGCAGGCTTCAAGCCTCTGTCAGCTGGGAATAGTCCCGGGGAAAACAAGAGCCCCTGTTCTCCCACACAAAAGCCCTGAATACCTGTGCCCCATGTTGGCTGGGGGTGATTATTCACTCATTCTGTTGTGACAGACAGAAAGGGAATTTAGCAAAGCACAAAATTTCCTAATTAGTGAGCTGGGAGTTCTTCGGATGGTAATTTGGAACAAAAAGAGGCAGTCCCATGACAAGGGGTGGGGAGGGGAAGAAGAAAATAAAGCAAAATGGAGAGGGGGGAGGGGAGGAAGTCCAAGTGGCCAGCTCACGGTAGGCACAGAAAACACTTCTAGAAGTTTCTCATGAGCAATGGAATTTTTCTTTTCCGGAGATTGCTGCTCACATATGGCAACATGGTCCCCAGGTACCTACCATATGTAAGGACACAAGGTTTTATGACTTATTGTCAGTAAGATTTATGGAGATGATATATGATCAGCAATTTTTCATCTTCTCATCTCAGGAGCAACCACGGAGAGGCACAGGCCCCCAGGTGGTAATGGTGGCCGGGGCTGCAGGATCCTAACACGGGGCCCCAGACATACTCAGGCCCTGGCCGGGTGCTGCTACTTCCCCCTTAATAAAGGAACAGCCCAGTGGCAGCAACAATTTATTTGATTAAAATGAGCTACTCTGGAGCTATTTTGCGGTATGTTAATGAGTGCTCTATCGTAGACATTTATTAAATTAGATTTCATAAATGTCAGCCGTGTTTGCACAGGAAATGCACCAGTCTAAATGTGGACAGAACGCAGAATTAATTTCCCCCCTCAGGAGCGTGAGCATTCCTGCAGAGGGGAAGGTATGCCAGGGAGGTGAGGACCAGGGGCCCCACACACACTGTTCACATGAGTGCTGGTCCAACCCGGCTGTCCTGACTCCTGGCTGCCTTGCCAACAAGGAGAATTCGAGGAGGCCGAAAAGGAAGGAAATAACAGAACTCAACACTTCCTTGGAACAAGCCTTCAGCCTTCTGTGTCACAATATTTCACCTTTCCCTTACATTAGGATCAGCACAAACACGCGCAGCTTGAGAAAACAGTCCACAGGAAGGGATGAAGATCTGGGGCCAGAAACATCCTGGCTTTTGAGATCAGTGATTCCTTGGCACCAGCCATCCAGATGTCCTCGACAGCTCTGGGGCATTCGGACCTGCTGGGAGGAAGGAGCTTATTGATGAACCAGTGGATTCGAAGAATTTTTTTTAGAATGTAAAATGTGTTTTTTCTTTTTTGACCCATTGGATTTATCTCCCATGTCTTCTTCAAGAAAGAAATATCATAAGAGTGACTATGGCTACAGAGCCATAGTATTAGTAGTCCAACGTGTGCCTCTGGATTCGAAAGACAGGCTGATGCTTTGTGTTCCTTCTGACAAAAGCACTTGGGAAAAAGAAAATCCATAAGATTGATCGTTCAGCTGTATAGTTTATAGATGCGTATCAGTATTCTCAGATGGCGAACACTGTGTGTGTCACGTTATATGTGATTTTGGGGGCAGGAGACTCCCAAGGGACAGGGCACCCACTTTGGCCATTAATAGCCACACAAAGAACATGGGAACACAGTCAAATTTCTAGATGTAGTGGCGGTGGGCTGAAACACCCTCCCCACACAAACAAAGGAGATGAGAAAATGGGGCTTCTTGGCTTGTTCAGATTGAAAGACACAAACCTCTGAAGGTAACATGATAAACACCAGGACCATGCTGGAGAACAGGCAGACAGAGTTAGTCAAGGTGGCAAGGTGAACTCCGCATCGGAGCAAGGTCAAGTACTACCACCATTTTCATATGTTGAGGATGGAGAATTCTCCAGGAAAAGTAAGCCTGTGCTCATGCACTATGATGTTTTGCTTTGTTTCGTTTTCATGGCCACTCATTTTGAAATCTTGTTTGACATGTTCTATAGCTGCTAAGAGTTAGCTTAAGAAGAAGTGATTTGATCAATGAAGCCAAAGTCAGGTGGCCTTTCCTTTCCATGTCGGCCAGATTTGTTTTCTTCTGTTTCTAGGAGTGTTCCAAAGAGATGAAATTCATAGAAAGTGAGCACACATTTGATACACATAAGACTTTTTTTAGAGGGTTCTGGGAATTCTCAAGTCTTGGGTTAAAAGGAAGACCCGATTTGATTCCCAACACTTACTGCCTCTGAGACCTCCTATATGCTCAACAGACATAATGAGGCCCTGTCTCCTCTTATCTCAGCTGAGGATACAACTTCCTTCCTGAGCTTCAGGCCCATAGAAGAGATTAAGCACCTGGGCCACACCTGCTACACACTTGGGGCTCAGCTGATGTTAGTTTTAGTTCATATTCCCATTGGTTTTGGCATAGGTAACTTTTGGGTGAATATGATTTCAGAGTTCTTCATTTATTTCAAGTACTCATTCAAGAAATGTTCGTGGAAGACCTGTTATGTGCCAGGGACTATTAAAGGCAGTAGGGAAAAGATAGGGAACACGAAAACTTAGGTCCCTATTCTCATGGAAAAACAGGTATTAATCAACTAAACAAATACATGCAATAATTTCAGATATGGAGAAAATAAGGTAGTCAGAGGGAGAGAGTGCCTGGAAGGAGGAACCAATTAAAGAGGGTGGCCAGCAAAGTGACACCGTGAGGAGCTGACACTGACAAGAAAAACAAGAAGCAGGCAGCCAGATAAAGAACAAGAGGAAGGCTATTCTAGGGTAGGGTTGACAAATAAAATACAGGACATTCAGTTAAACTTGAGTTTCGGATAAACAACCCTTTTAGTCTAAGTATGTACTGATACTGCATAGGATGTAATTATACCAAAAGGACTATTAACTGTTTGAAATTCAAAAGTTTTTAAAGATTTATTTATATTTTTATAAGTGTTTGAGAGAGAGAGAGAATCTGAAGCAGACTCCATTGTGAGCGCAGAGACTAATGCAGGGCTCCATCCTACAACTGCAAGATCATGACCTGAGCCGAAATCAAGAGTTGGACACTCAACTGACTAACCCACCCAGGTGCCCCTGAAATTCAAATTTAACTACATATCCTGTATTTTTATTTGCTAGATCTGGGAAGCCAACTGGAGGGGATAGGAACGTAGGAACAAAGATGATGCTGTGGGAATGAACTTGGCTTGTGCAGGGAGCAGAAAGGTCAACACATCCTAGGGATGGGAGTTATGGTTGCTGACAGGAAGTCAGGGCCCCACCATGATGGCTCTGAAGGCTCTGATGATGAGTTTGGGCAAATCAAACACAATGATAGGTGTATTTAATCCATGGAATTAGCTGGGCTATGAGTGACAGCTAAACTACCACCAAAAGTTGGCTAATGAAGCCTATGGGTCATATCCAGTCTGACACCTGTCCTTTTCAATAAAGTTTTATTGGAAATTAGTTTCACTCATTTGCTTACACAGTGCCTGTGGCTGCTTCCTCAACTATAATGACAGAGTGGAGCAGTTGCAACAGAGACCATAAATCCCCCCAAAACCTTCTATATTTACTACCTTGTCCTTTAGAGACATTATGGAATGTCTCAGGAACCAAAACACAACAACTCCAAGCAACCAGCAATTTAGCTGTACTGAACTTTCATTTCCCACCAACTCCTCTTAGCTTCTATCTTTCTATATTTCCCTGTTCAACCATAACTAAATTTTTAGATAAATGTTTTAAAACAATCATGTTTTCAGGCTCTTGGGGGTGGTACTAAAATGGAATAATTTGATTCTATCATGTGGTTACTAACAATACTTGATTAGCCAGTTAGGATACAATCATAAATGAAGACTTGTTTCTTATTTCATGGACTTTTATCCATTAAGACTATTACTTTCTCGGGTAAGAGGTACAGAAAAGACATCAGTGCATGTTGTTAAGTATTTATAATTTACACAAACTACATGTTCGCCAAGGTAGGGCTCATGCAGATTTATCTGGTTTTGAGGTCCGCTATGAAAGAAAGGGGCAAGATTTTGCAAATGCTCTGTTCCCCTTTAGAAAAAAACAAAATAATAATAATAAGACTCTACCCAAACACTGAAAAGTAATGCTTTTAAAAGTTAATGCTAGGGGTGCCTGGGTTGCTCAGTGGGTTAAGCCTCTGCCTTCGACTCAGGTCATGATATCAAGATCCTGGGATTGAGTCCCCTGTGGGGCTCTCTGCTCAGCGGGGAGCCTGCCTCCTCCTCCCTCTGCCTGCCTCTCTGCCTACTTGTGATTTCTCTGTCAAATAAATAAATAAAATCTTTAAAAAAAAGAAAAAAGAATTAAAATACCATTTTTTAAAAAGTTAATGCTAAAAAACAAAACGACAGCACAGTGGTGAGTCAACAGATCATAGCTATAATTTGGATCCTATCACGTGCCAGCTGGAGGCAATTATGTCACCCAAGTCAGGGTTTCTTTCTCCATAAAATGGGAACAATCCCACCCAGGGACACGTTATGATTTCTGGGAACATCAGGCACTTTTGCCCTCACAAATGCCCCCTAATAAAAAATATTAAAAGTTAGGGGCCCCTGGGTGGTTCAGTGGGCTAAGGCCTCTGCCTTCGGCTCGAGTCATAATCCCAGAGTCCTGGGATCAAGCCCCACATCGCCTGCTTCCTCCTTTCTCTTTGCCTGCCTCTCTACCTACTTGTGTCTGTCAAATAAATAAAACCTTAAAAAATATTAAAAATTATATTTTGCAACTGCCTTGATATAAAGATGAATATAATTCATGCTGAGTCATATTCACTTTTTCTTTCTGATTTTAAAAGAAATTAAAATGCTTCTGTAGGATGGTAAAAGTGTCCTGAGTCCTAGAGGCTGTGTCTGAGAAGTGGCCGCAGCCCCACCTGTTTCCAGGAGTGTGATGGTGTGTGAGGGAGGGGGGTGATCTCCTGGAGGGAAAGCCTGAAAAGTGGGGGCCACATAATAAACACTCTATGGCTGTTGTTGACTATCTACTGTCTACTGATACACATACCTCTTAAAAACCAAAACATCCATGTTATAGCCAATTTATCGAATGGTGCCTTTGAAAATTAAAAAAAAAAAATGCATTCCTATTCAAGTCCTAATATCCATGCATTTTCATTACCAAAAATGAAAGCATACCAAAATGAACCCAAAAGGAGAAAATAGAAATCACTCAGAATATGCTATTACCCAGAACTAACAATTTCTTTTTATTTATTTTTTTATTTTTATTTTTCTATGATTATGTTATGTTGGTCACCAACAGAGATGTCACTAGGACATCTCTAGTTTTCGATGCAGTGTTCCTTTATGCTCTTACTTGTTTATACAAGGTGATTTTAGTTCTTAACAGAACTGAAACACAGCCTAGGGGCGCCTGGGTGGCTCAATGGGTTAAATAAGCCTCTACCTTCTGCTCAGGTCATGATCTCGGGGTCCTGGGATCAAGCCCCACACTGGGCTCTCTGCTCAGCAGGGAGCCTGCTACGCCCCCCTTCTCTCTGCCAAACTCCCTGCCTCCTTGTGATCTCTGTCTGTCAAATAAATAAATAAAAATCTTTAAAGAATTAAAAGACACCCTATACCCTTTTTTTTTTGTGACTTGTTTTTAACCCATCCACTCAGAGAGGATGGCTATTTATCATCATGTTAATTATTCTTTTACAATATCAGCTTAATGATATTAGAATACCCCATCTTAAAAAAAGCACCAATATTTATTTATATGATCTCCTCTCATCCGGCATTCCCAAGTGTTTTTTTAATTCACCGTTATAGACAATGTTGTGATGAACAATCTTGTGGCTACTTCTTTGCACATAAGTCCATGATGTCTTTTTTTATTTTTAAAATGAAATTCCTGTGGGCTTAGCACTATCTGGAGTGAGGCCTCCCTGGGTAAAAAAAGATCTTACTGCACAGTTGGGAGGAGGACAGCCACAGAAGTAAAGGGTGCAATTAATGGCCCGGCTCCTCTTTAGCAAACTGGGTCCTGGGTACAAAGTTCCTCTTGGCCGTGGGCTGGGAGCTCAGTCAGAGAACGGAACAACATTCCCCATGCGTTTCTCACTTGAATTTAAAACCTAGTGGCTTTGGAAGTCAGTTAGTAACCAAAAATCCCGTGAGTTTCTGACCACTGCTAATAAGAAGAAAGGTTAATTTGTTTAAAGAATATCAACTTGGACTCTTCATGTTCTCCCTGCTCTCACTGCAGTTAGGGAACCTGAACGTTGAGCTCTACCACGTTATGAGCTGGGTAATGCTGCACTGGGTCCTTGTGCCAACGTTTCCTCTCTGCAAAACCGGGGACGCAGTACCTACAGCCCCCAAGACTGGAAGGACGTTGTTGGACAGGAATGCAATGGAGCTTGCACGGTGCCCGCTACACAGCAGGTACAAAACCCTGAGCTCCTGCGCTCACTGCTCAGCAGACTCCTTTGTGAAGGACGTCCCCAGTCGGAGTGAATATAAATGAGACAATCTGCTGAAAATTTGCTGCTCCTAGGCCACAAAAACCAAGAGAACTGGTGATTACTTGGGTTTATCCTTTGCAATCTTATTTAAATACACTGAGTAAATTCGTCTTCTTACTTTGTCTCTGAGTCAGAGAAGACAATGGACCATTTGAGAGAAGATGAAGGAGGGGCACAGGAAGACAGGTTGTGTGCGACTGAGTGCAGTTGGGAACAGCTACTGCTTTGGAGTGTCTGCTCAATTCCAGGCAAGTCAGTTTTCTTACAGGGAAGCTGCTGAGTGGGTTTCATTATTCCCATCTAACAGAGAAGGAAACAGAGGCTAGGAAGGATGAAACAACTTGCTTTGCGTCACACAGCCAATAAATGCCAGAAACAGGATCAGAATGCAAGTCAGTCCCTTCACATGAAGCATTAAGTTCTTATCAGGACAGGAGCACAGTGCTCAGTTCCCTTCCTATCTTCCAAATGCTACCAGATACTACTAGATGCATCTGGCTGTTTTGTTTTTCTTTTTTAAATTGAGATGTAATTGATAAAACCTTGTATTAGTTTCATATTTGTATATACCGCAAAATGATTCCCCACAGTAAGTCCAGTTAACATCCAATGCCACAAATAGTTACAATTTTTTTTTCTTATGATGAGTATTTCCAAGATTTGCTCTCGTAGCTACAATTGGACGAGTCAGTATTATTAACTACGGTCATCGTGCCATATACTACATCCCCGTGGGAAATTTCCCCTGGAAACTTGTACCTTTTGGCTCCCTTCACACACATCCTAAACTCCACCCCCCTCACCCTGACCTTATGGAACCACAAATCTGTTCTCTATATCCATGAGATTGGTTGTTACTTTTTTTTGCTTGTTTTTTTAGATTCTTTATATAAGTGAGATCATGTGATGTTTGTCTTTCTCAGTCTGACTCATTTCACTTAGCATAATGCCCTTAAGGTCAGCAAACTGCAAGACCCCATTCTTTGTGACTGAATAATATTCCATTGTATATGTACAATTTCTTTACCCATTCATCCATAGTGTACACTTGGGTTGTTTCTGTATTTTGGCTATTCTAAATAAGGGTGCAGTAAGCATGTGAGTGCATGTATCTTTTCAAGTCAGTGTTTTCATTTTCTTTGGATAAATACCCAGGAAGTAGATTTGGTGGACTGTATACTAGTTCTGTTTTTAACTTCTGGAGGATCCTCCATACTGTTCTCCAGAGCGACTGCACCAATCTACATTCCCTCCAGCAGTAAAGGTTCTTCTCGATAGAACCTTTAGTTCTAAGCACTTTTACCTTCTAGCCCTGTGCTGCCCAATATGAGGCTACTGAGCACTGGAAATGTAAGCAGTGACACCCAGGAACTGATTTTCTCATTTCATTTACTTTTACAATTAATTTAAATGTAAATACAAATAACTTAATTCAGTTATCGGCAAAAAAAAGTTAAGTATGTTTGGAAAAACTCGGGTGGGTGAGTCTACTCTTTCAACGTAAATATTATGAAATCTAAATACAGATCAAGTATTCCTGATAAAATTATAGCATCCAGTTGAAGACGTGCTGTCAGTATAGAAAACACACACTGCATTTGGAAGACATCCGGTGAAAAAGAGAATGTAAAATATCTGGCTCACATTCCCATTTTGATTACATGATGCAATGGTAAGGTTTCAGACATGCTGAATTAAATAAACTGTATTATTATAATAAAGTCCATCTGTTGGTTCTTACCTTGTTCAATACAGCTAATAAAATCTTTGAAATTACAAATGGATACTGGTTGTTTTCCATGACCACACCTCCATCATCTCTTACTTTTGGAATCTTACTAAAATTTCCCCTGGGATCTAACCCTGCCTGCTCCATAGTCAGTTCCAACAAGTCAGGTGAGACCCTGTCTCCTGCTCCAGAATGAAACTTGTGACCCAGGGCTGAGCAATGAGAATACCAAAAAGCCCTCATCAGTATGAGTGGGGTTCAGGGGTCTAGCCAAGGAGCTCTCATTCTATCCTCATGGTCAGAGATATTGGTTCACAGAAGGACATGCACCCTAGGTTAATCGAAACAGAGTAAAACCACGGGTCTGAATGGAAGGTTCACACAAAGAGGCTTTTTCTCTCCAGGTCTGTTCACAAGAAGGATGGTGTGAATTTGGAGCCGCCAGAGCTCACGCTTAAGAACTAGAATGAAGTCCTAACATGAAGCTGACACAAAAACAGGCACTACTGAGAGATGCAAGGTAACACCCTTAATGACATTATCTGTGCGCCTCCATCAAACTGCACCTGAAGCCAACTATACCTGGATTGCTGTTTGGCATAAGCCACTAAACCATCTTGTTTTCTGCTCCAGCCCACCAAGCCACATTCCTGTCATTGGTACCAAAAGTCCAGGACAATGTTCTCATTCCCTTAAATTTGTTGTGAGGACCGCACAGGATCATGGGTAGGAAACCCCTAGGAAATTATATGCTATGACGCATTTCAGCTATCACTGTGGTTTTAGAAGAGAAAGAAAAATAAATAAATAAACAAAGAGCAGGCAACCTGAACAAAGGCCACAATCAATGACTCCAGATGCAAATCAAAACCTGTGTTTGGAAAGAGCCCCATTCAGATCACTGGGCTTCCCCAGCTGCTTATCTCATCCAGCTTTCACTGGATGCTCTTCGATTGTCCCCCTGCTGTGCCCTGGGCTGCCCCACACCTCTGCTGCTACTTCTGGCTGCACCTGAACAACGCTGTTAGTTGGCCATTTCTATCTGGGTCTTCCCGCAAAGGATTCTGTTACTGCTTATTCATTTTCTCCCATTCACTGGCATATTTGCCTATTTGGAGCTGGTGATGTCAGCCCAGTCATTTGGGACTGTGTTTGGAGAGCTGGCACGCAGGCAGCTGGACATAGCCCCTTAGGCACAGCCGTGTCTTTCTCAGGTTACAGTCAGGAGAGTTCCTTCCCCCTCTCCCATCTTGAAGGCCCTGCCTAAATGCTCCCTCAGACCTCTCTCTCTCCACTTTCTCCCTCTCCCCTGGCTGCTTTTCGCCTCTCTGTTTGAGATCCACCTGCCTGAGCAGCCTTTTCTGCCAGCTCCCAGATGGCCTCTGTGCTGCCCTCTGGACTGTCCATGCTGGCCCCGGTTACACTGGCATGTAGCCGCTCTGTTTATTTGTCTAGCAAGCTTTCCGGTAGACTGCGGCCTCCCCATGGGGAGGAATCAAATTGTACTGCGCTCCGTGCCTCTCTGAATGCGGACCGCAGTGGCTAGGGCGTCGGGAAGATTAATAGGTATACAATGAACAAATGAATGGAATGCAAGTGAGCAAGAACGGCCCTGATCCCTCACAGCTTCCAACTGGCCTCTACGCTTGTCTGTTGCAAAGCAACTTCCAAGAGTATCCACTGATGTTTAAAAATGCAGCACTGAGGGAAACCGATGAAGAGTCTCTCAAGTACCTGGGCCTCTTCCACATGTGCCTGGCGATTTGGGGTGGGGGTGGGGGTTCCTGGTCTCCCCCCTAAACCCTATAGATGGCATTAATCATCTGAGCAAGTCCCAGAGATCTCTGCCTCAGGGCACGGGCAGCTGGTGCTAATGGACGACCTGTTTTCTGCAGCCACCTCTTAATACTCAGCTGTGTCAAGGAAAAAGGTGGCAGGGATCATGGTGCCCCATTGCTACCTTGGAATCCTCAAGGTACATCTTCCCTTGAACTGTGAGCTTGGGAGAAAAAGAGAGGAAGAGAGAGAGAGAAGGAAAGAGAAAGACTGAGGAAGAGAAGGAGGAAGAAGGAGGGAGTGGGAGAGAGAAACAGAGGGATGGGCGGGGAGAGAGAGAGAGAACACTGTCTTCTCCCCAGAGATCAGAGAAGAGAGGGATCAGCCTTGGGGTTACCGAAGTCCATGCTGAAGCAGCTGCCATCAGAACATCTCCTGTGATGGACAGAGAAAGGGAGACTCCACCGAATGCATGAATAAGTCACTCTGGAAATAGTTCATCTCATGTCCATCATTTGGCAAGAACAAGGCTAAGATGTGCTGTAAACAACATGATGTCTTTAAATGCCTACTGGAGCTAATTAAGTTGGGAGTGGGGACATTTGGATGCTTTTCTTCAGTACATCCTTGGAGGGTTACCTTAGGGCCTTACTTGGGAACATCACCTCCCAGAATTAAGAAACTCTGTGGGCCTCATGCTGCACTGGCCCGTCTATGAGTAAGCTCAGTTTATTCCATAAATAGTCAACACAACCCCCCTGCCCACTGGTCTGGTCTGCCGGCAAAGAAGGAGCAGACGTGAAAGAGATCAATGGAGAGGATGGGGTCTGCAGTCTTCTGTGAGTCTCCCTTTCCTCTCTCTGCCCCATATGCTAGGCTGTTTCTGTCCCTAAGTGGGAGGCCTCCCCTCTGAGGAGCACTGCCCTCTCCCGACGCCATAAGACTAAGTAATTTGTTTTTAATTAGGACTATAGTCATTTGCAAATGAGAGGGGAAAGCAGGCTGACTCTTAAAATTTAAGTGGCTTCAATGCCCACAGTAAATTCAGATCCCACCGTGGACACCCAAGTTGAGCGCCTGGTCCCTCGTGCTCCGGGCTTCTTATACCAATCTACAAGAGCCTACTTGTATTTACAAATAAATGAGATGTCACAGGGTATGAAACCCTGACCCCCCCAGTTCCCTCTGTACCAGGGGTGCTGAAATTCTCTCTGAATTCTCAGCTGATCCGGTCTGTGTTGTGCTAAAGCACCTGCCTAGTACTCTGGTCTACACGACATTCAATAAATGCTTTTCCCTCCGGGTCAGCAGCCCCAGGATGGGTAACCAGCCCCCTACCAATAATTTGCAGTTCTGGCTGGGAGAACCTAAACAGTTTGTTGGGGATGAGAAAGAGAAGAGAAAGGGACAAGCAACACAGGATTTGTGGACTTCACCCCACCAAGATCCACCCTGGAGTTATGGACTGGGGACCAAGGCTTCCTGCCTCACTATGGTTCCAGGTCAACTGTCCACCATGGCCCCTTCATTTCAGAAGTCATACACGGGAGCCTCAACCTGGTCTCCACTCTGGATTTCTGCTCCCTTCTCCCCGCACCCACACATTTTATGAAGATAATTGGAAAGGAAAGAAAGGTAGCAGCTTTGTTTACAATGCAATTAACATCTGAATAATTTACTACAAAATAAGCTGGAGCTATATTCAGCACATAGAGCCTGCTCCCTTTGTAAAGCCAGCCTGAAATCCTCAGAGGCGAGACTGTCTGCCTCCTCCCCCTGGGCTGAGCTGGGTCTCTGTTAGAAAACCAGCCATGGGCATCAACACCCCCCTACTTTTGACAAATCCCAGCTGGAAATTTTCTCCAGAAGACACCACTCCCTGATTTGGACCTTTCCTCTGGCATTGCTGTTTCTGCCCAGGGCCCTGGTGCCCCTCACTCCAGGCCTGTCCCCCGCGCCCCCCCCCACTGCGCACAACTCCACTGCCAGATGGTTCCTCTGTCTGGCACAGAACCCCCCCCCTTTTTTTTTCTTTTTTTAAGAAATGCCTGTGGAAGGTAAGATGAGAGGCCCAGGGCTGCTGGTGAGCAGAGAAGGCTGACTCATGGCTCCCATGCTTTGCAGGGGCCCTGCCCAAAGCCCAACTTGGGAGATCCGAAGGTCTCGATGAGTTGACACAAAGAAAGCCACTTACCATGTAGGCCTGGCAGGGGAGAGGGTGTTGTCTGCTTCAATAGCACCCGGCTTACCCCTCCAGCTGGCTTTGATTTATGCTTCTGGTTCAACAAATAAGCACAATCCTGCTTCATCATGCTAAGCGTGCCCCAGAGCAGCTGTCTCACTTACAAACACATAGCTTTGCTTTGCCCACTGGCCTTGGCCTTGGCACTCTTTCTCCCTTCCCTCATTTTCCATCAGACCCTAAGGTTGCTCTTTCTTTCAGTTACGACTTTTTAAGACATCAGACACTTGGAATCCCTGTAGGGAGACAGGGAAGATGCTCTTGAATCCACACCCACATTCCTTTCTACTGCTCCTGACTTCCCAACTCCCTGCCAGATCCAGAGGGCTCACAGGAGCCCATGCTGTCCATAACCATTCTTCTGCTCTGCCACTAAGCATTTTAAATTGTAGGGATATATACGATCTTGGGTTGGGGCAATGGGGAAGTTCTTGCTGGGAATACTGGGACAGGAAGTAGAATTCTGTTAGACTTCCTGGACAAAGTGACTTAAATCCAAGTAGGCAAATAGGTAATCAGTCCGTTTTTTTATCTTGGGAACTTAGAGGGCTGCAACTAGCTCACACAGTGTTTTTATTTACATTAGGACAGGCTGACCCTTCCTCCAGGCAAATGCCAGGCCTGCAGCTTAGTGATTCATATTCAAGTTAGGTTTCCATCCTCCGTTGGCCCCTTAGCTGAGGACCTCTGTGCAGTGCAAAACCTACTCAACCATGCAGAGCAGCCTGAGTACTGGATAAAGGGAAAGCAGCATGGTGATGAGCCACAAGTCCTGAAACCTAATACACAGGCTGCAGATAGTAGTTAAAAATTGAGGTTTGTGAAGCCTGCAGCATGGATTTGAATTCCACCTGGGTCATATATTAACCCAGTAACATAAACGAGTTAATTTCTCTGCACCTCAGTTTCTTCATTGTTATAGTGAGCACAAAACAGGTCTTAAGACTATGCACATATCCATTAAATACCTCCTTACTAAATATTCAAATATTCCCAGGTCCTTCACAGATAGGAAACTCTGGACAAATCATTTCATCTCTCTGCATCTCAGTTTGTTCATATTCAGAGTGATTTTATTGAATGTGCTTCTTAGAAGAGCTAACTGGAGACCTTCACCAACACCTGTGAGTATGAGACACACTCTAGCTCATGCTTGGGACTTGAGGGGGCCACGTTTGCAGATCTCGACTCTTCCTTTATTTGAGCCATGAACACTAACATTTGAAGAGATCAGGGCTCTTCTGCACCAAGAAACATGATTTCCTGTTACTTCTGAGGAGTTCCTGTGCAAGGGGCTTGTCAAGAGAACAACATGGTATGGTTGATGCTGAGCAGGGCTTGGTTCCCTTACCAGGTATCCTGGGGCGAATTGTGTCCCCCTCACCCCCAGAGTCATATGTTGAAGTCTTAACTCCCGGGACCTCAGCATGTGACTATATTTGGAAAAAGGGTCTTTGCAGATGTAATTAGTTAAGATGTGGTCACACTGGAGTAAGGGGAGCCTTATTCCAACAACTGTTGTCCCTATAAGAAGGGGAGATTTGGAGACAGACACACAGCACACCATGTGAACAAAAAAGCAGCCATGGGGTGATGTGTCTATTAGCCAAGGAACCCCAAAGATGCCAGGAAACCCCCAGAAGCTAGGGAAGGGCTGGAACAATGGCTCCTCAGAAGGGACCAACCCTACAGACACCTTGATCTTAGACTTGTGGCCGCCAGAACTGTGAGACAATACATCTCTGTCTTGTCAGCTACCCAGTCTCCTACCCTTTGTTATGGCAGCCCTAACAAACTATATAACCAGGCAAGAGAGTTTCTCTTCCATGTTCTGGAAGCCCGCAGTGCATTGTGGGATCCCAATCTGGGCCTCAGCCAAGCTACATTTTGCTATACCACATGGCCCTTCTGCAGTAGTTCAAGAATTATCAGAGCTGGGAATCTGAGATCCTGGATGCCAAAGGGGTGACTGGGCTTATTTAATATGCTTCTTTTTCCCCCACAATGAATCTGAAGTAGCTTAAGGGAAGTGCATAAGGTTAGACAATATAACCAATAAAAATACAGCAGTATAACCAGAATAAATATAAATCCAACTAGAAGTTTGGTTGAAGGATGGGGCTGATGATGTGTAACCTTCTTGGCTGATGAGAATATACTGTGGATTGTGTTTTACTTTCTGCTCTGGCCACCAGGGAGCTCAGAACCATGTCTGCAGCTCAAATGTGTCTTCTATTCAGAAAGCAGCTCTGGGCTCCTTGGTGGTGGTTACACACCAGTCCCACAGGAGTGGTGTTACTTTTCTAGCCTGTCATTCTAAAATAACAGGAATGAAAGGGAGATCAAAGTCCCTTAAGAAACTGAGGAGAGAGACTTAAGCTCCAACTGCAATAGGAAAGGCCCTACTATGTGAAGCCTGGAGGAAATGCTTAACCTTGCTCTTGCTACCATTCTTGCACACGGACAACCGTTAACAGGCACCTGGGCTCTTCTCGGTGCTACCCCCTGAAGGATGGTCATAGGAGATCTCATTCAGGGCCATGAGTTAGGCTCACAGTGTTTTAAAAACTAGGAAATTTTTACATGTGTTTAAAAAAAATCTAGATTTTTTTCTTCCTTCATATTCAATCAGAAAGATCCAGCATCACTGGACCCCTGCATTTTCATGTAGCAGTGAGAGACTACAGTGTCTTCTTTACAGAGGGTGCATGGTCTCAGTTTTCCACAGAGCTACCATTCCCTATTTTCTTTCCATTAGGCCCCCAGTAGGTGCTGACCTTGTGTGTCCTGATCTATTAGCATCCTCAGAGTGAGTAGGTGTGATAGTGACAGCTCTCTCCATTATACAGGAGAAGGAATTAAAGCCCAGAGGCAAGCAGGCTCTGATGTGAAGAGTGCTCCCTGAGTTGTGCAGTGAACAATGTGTGCAACTGCACACCAGGCCCTCCAGGATGGCATGAATCGCCGGCATCCGCAGATTGTAGTGAAGTTGAAATGAAGTAATGAAATAATGTTTGGATGGTATGCTTATACCATGTGCTTATACCAAGCACACTGTCCTATGCTTAAAAAGGCTTAACAAGAATCTCACTAGGGGAGGGAAAAGCTAATTTGTAATGTTTTCCAATTTCTGTGGTGTAAATGCTTCCACCATGGCTAATTTCAAGTTACCCACGTGAAGCCAACTGGCGTGCAAAGGAACTGAAAATTTAACAGCAGCCTTGTAAGGACCAGTTACAAGCAGGATATAGTTTATTACTAGACTGGCTCCCACCAGCTTATAAGAGCCAACTGTTAAATGTATGTATGTATGTATGTATGTATGTATGAGTTTTATACTGTGTAGTATGTTACATTTAGTTATGTTACATTTTATGCTTATTAAAGTATACTAGATTTTTTTAGTACATGATATATATTTAATATATCATTTAAATAGGAATGATACTTTAATAAATTATATATGGTTTTAATACATAACAGTAATTCATAAATATTTTATTCCCTGTTAAAGATTATATAATAAATGTTACATTTTTAAAGATGATAAAGAAAAAAGTAGAACACCCATAAAGGTTAATTTCTTCCTTTCCTTGCTGCAAACGGTAGGTGTAAGTATTAGGCCAGCCCTCTCTTCTCCTCTAACCTGGCTTCCACAGGTTGGAGTCCAAAGAAAAGTCCAAAGCTGGGTACAAAGGCTTTAGTAGTTCAACTGGATGGATTCCCTAGAGGGAAAAACTTTTTAATGGCCCGGACCTGCTGATAGGATCTCCCTACACCCACATTCTGGGGCTTATCTGATGGGCCCTGGTAGAGTGTGGAGCAGCCTCAGGGGGCCATGTGTGCCTTAACATATGAGAGACTGTCCCACGCTGGCTACACACATACAGACACACAAACACACACACACACTCTCTCTCTCTCTACATACAGACACACACTTGTGTGTGGATCCCTATGTGCACAAGTGCACACACATGTACTCACACACATATACACATACAACACACACATACATGCAAATTTTTTTTTTAGAATCATCCTATAAATGATAACGATGGATTGAAAGCCTCCACGTTCCCCAAATTCAAGGGCACTGCCTCAGACTTAGGAAACCAAGCACCTTCTGTGATCAAATAAATGCAACCCATAGAGAAGTCCTTTTCAAGTTTACTATCCACTGAGCTTTTACTATGTGCCTGACCTTCATGTACTTCCACCCCCCAGTCCCTACAGCCACAGCAGGAGAGATGCTGGTTTGGTTTTTTTTTTCCTTTAATCCCATTTTTCCAAGAGGAAACCGAGGTCCGGGAAGATGGAACAATTTACTTAGGGTCACACAGCTGGCTGGGGGCAGATTTTCTGGCTAGTCACCGCTGAGGGCTTTCCTCTTTTCTCCCAGAATTCATCCTTCAAGCTCCCCCTGCCAGAGGTGTACAGGTTTTAGGATTTTCATCAGAAGCCAGTCTTCCCAAAATAATGCAGAAATTACTGATGCAGCCTGCCGGGTACAGACAGACAGACGGCTGTCTTTCACATCTGCTCGGTTATTTCCCAGTGTAACCTACAAGTTCAGCACTCTGTGGCACCTAAGTCCGAAAAGTCATAAAGGCGTCATGACACGAAGAGGAGCCCATCACAGCGCGTGAGGAGAGCGTGCCTTTGCATTCAGAGGGAGGTGGGACATCTCTGGGGCAAACCTGTTAGGTAAGAAGGTGTAGGAAGCACAACCCAAGCCCCGTGATACCAGGCATCTGGCTGGGAACCTGAGCTGCTGAAACCCGTGATGCACTTTGTAAAGGAGCAAAGCCTGTAAGCAAATAAGATGGCTTTATTTTTAACCTAGGTCCGTTTACACTTTTCTAAAGCACCTACTGTGTGTGCAGGCACGTTAGCACTCTTCCCAGAACACTGCCGGCGACCCCTTGGGCTCTGGTGTGCTACTGATGCAAGAGGAGGGCTTTCTCTGCTTTATTTTCACTCCTAATAGATTTACTTTTGTTTATACCGAAGGGTGATTTCCCACCTCATTCACTATGCTGGCTCTGACACACGTTCCTGGGTTTCCCCAAACTGAGTTCACTTAACTAGGATTTGCCAGCTGAGATGAAATCTTAAAGGGACACCCTAGTGTCAACCTCTCTTTTATCACAAGCCACACACTACATGGAATGGGTTAGCTGAGCCTCTGCTCCCAAGGGGACTTTGAGCTTCTGAGGGGGAAGGGCTGTCAGCCTGGCATCCTCAGGGGGCTGGCGGGGAGTCTGGGCACATGAGTTCAAGGATAGAGCTACAGATGCTCACGGGACAGGATTTTTACTGTTTTAGGCAAAGTGGCATTATTCTGCAGGGACAATGTAGTCACCCTACGTGACTCTTTCCCATGGGATGGTACTCATTTGAAAGTGAGAGATGTTTGTCCAAAAATCTTGCACTTGAGAATAACGGTTTGGACTGCTTTCAGACATTGTTTAAACAGAAATGAAATGGTCACTGGGGTCTGGCACTTTCACTAGAGCATCTGGCCTGGCCTACCAGAACACACATGTTAGGGACTAGGAATGGGACGGTGTGTGTGTGTATGTGTGTGTACACCAGTCTTCAGATGTGTACATATTTTATATAGGAAGAGAGCATGCTGTAGGGAAAACAAGGAACTTTAGGGTCATATCGGTTTGCACTGAAATCCTGGCCCTGGCCCTTGCAGAGAGAGGGACCTGGGGCAAATTACATGTCATCCAAGAGCTAAGGATTTCATTTTCAAATGGGAATATGAAGACCTCCATCACAGGTGTGAGAGGACCCCAGGATGCAAACCACTCTGGCCTACTGGGGCTTGTATAGGGATGCTGGACATAGCCACATGTTCCATTCAAAACACCTCAGAAAGACTCTATCCCCCTGTAAAGTTGGGCCACAAGCTCAACTACAGAACAGCCTAGCCCAAATCCCCACCTTCTGAAGGCCTCTCGCCACTCTCCGGAAGTTTCTGAAGTGTAGGGCCCTCATCCACGGCCTTCAGAGAGGAATTGCAGGCTTGGCACCGGCCATTGCTCAATCACACCACTTCCTTTCCCCTTATAATAGAAACTTCTGCCCGGGGTTGGGAAGGGGGCCTTGTCCCTTCCCTCCAGGGAGAGCAAGAGGGCAACCGGGAGTTTCTGCCAGGTGGGGGCAGGGCTGGCCTCCCTCTGCTGGCTGGGCTCCTAGCAGGCCTATCCACTGAGATGGGATTCTCTGGGCACCGGGAAGCCAGGGCTTCTGCTGGGCACATCTCAGGGGCTGGAATGCCATCCCTGGGTGAGCTCGTCTCTTAGAGACGCCAGGTCTGAGCAGCTTCAGGAAACAGCAGAAGCCCGGGGTGTTGGGGGTGGGGGAAGGGGTTCCCACAAGCCACACTACAAGGCCCTTTGTGGGGGGTTCCCTCAGGCATTTCTAATTACAGAAGTTATTTCTGCCCTGCAGATTATGTGGTTCTTGCACTTGGCATGAGGAATGAATCAAGTCATTATTAACTCGGCAAGTGTGAGCTCCGGGTCCGGAGGCCCCCGTATGGAAGCAGAGCAGCTAATACACGGGCGGATTAGGTGGCTCTTAGGCTTCGCCACAATTAGAAACGCAGGACATTTGAAATATTAACTGGGGCATGTGGGTAAAAGGCAGCACCCAGCCTCACTGCCAAGAAGATAGCAGCCCGAAGAAGGCTGCAGAAAGTTATGTAAGGACGGGGCCATGGGAAGTGGCGTTTACGGACAGACTGCTGTGCGTCAGTGGTTTCTGTGTGCGTTCCCTGCTTGATCTTCCCTGGGGCCCTGCAGACAGGCTCATCTCCGATTGTACAGAGGATGGAATGGGGAGGTCAGAGAGGGCAAATCAGGTCCCCAAGTCTGCACAGCAACGATGCATGGACGGGATCTGGACCCCAGCTGCCCTTCTCTCTCACTGCTGTACCCTGGGGCATATCTGCCCACCTCCAGGGAGACCCCGAGGTACCAATAAAAAGTCAGAAGGGCTAAGAAAAGAACAATACTAGCAAGATATCCTAGTGGCTGCTTTAACTGAGCATATACTATGTGCACACACTGTGTCACAACTGGAGTACACTGGCTTCTTGTCCTTGGGACAAGCACAGAAGGCAGGGACTCTCATTGCCCCCAGGACACAGGTGAGAAACGGAGGCATCCTGAGATTTGTAAATGAGTTAAAAGAGCCAGGATTCGGTTTGACCACAGTCCTGTCTACTTCTAAAACCCACACTGTTTCAAAGATGATACTAAATCTGCCCAACTCCAAAAGGCAGAAGCAAAGGAGAGTCTGTGCTTTGCACACTCTAATCTCAGATTCTTCACTTTGCTGCCCTGCCTCGCCTTCATCCACCCATCCACCCATCCACCCATCATCCACCCATCACCCACCCATCTGTCCATCCATCTGTCCATTCATCCATCCACTCATCCTGGATAAGCACTTTTGAAGCACCACCACACTGGGCATCGTCATAGGCACGTAACATATACCCACCTGTTTAGCTATCCCTGCCTCGCCAGGGGACAGGGACTGTCCATTACTCTTTCCACAATCTAGGTTAGGAAACTGAGTGTTGGGGAGTAGCTTTCTCCATGTCTGCACTAACTGGTTCCAAGGCACAAAACCATTGGCTGTCACACAGAGAAAGGCCCATGTCACATGGACCACAAAGACAGAAGAGAGCAGACAGCCAAGCAGACAAGGAATGTGCCAGGGAACTAGGACGGACCCCAACATGGCAGTCACTCAGAACATGGACAGAAACAGCACAGACAGGTCACTGGGGAACCCAGAGTGATAGCCAGAAAAATACTGATTGTAGAAAATAAAATTCAACAAAACCTCATGTCTTACAGACTTCACTGTGTGTGTGTGTGTGTGTGTGTGTGTGTGTGTGTGTGTGTTTAGTGCTTGTTTGGTTTTTCACTCTGCTTTGTTTTACTTTTTTGGAGACATCTTCTGGCTTGGGGCACCTCACTGAGGTCCCTGTTTATAATCTAGGGAACAGACAGGCACAGTCAAAACCAGATTCCTTCGGTTCAGTTCTATTTTCCACTTCACTAATTACAACATTCCTTCCCTTTGGACACGGTTCAAGTTCTCCATTCCCCTGAGTTGCACTGTTACCACCTGGATGTGGGAAAAAAGCCATAATTGGTGCATTTCTAAGGGTGATAAGGGGGGAAGCCAGCAAAGGAGGACCTCCCTGGCCAGGTGGGCAGCCCCTCCTTAGACCCCAGATCCTGTGGCCGGTGATGGGAGCATGGACCTCATCAGCCGGAAGGGACCAGAAGGGCTTTGAGCATGACCTTCATACTCCAGGTACCAAGCACACAGTAGGTGCATGCAAGATCCAACCAGGACGTGTCCACACTCAGTGCAACACAAGCTCAGGTAGTTTCTAATTACAGCCATGAAACTGTGGAAACTTTAGAATGGGTGGCTTTTTAACATTTCAATTAAAGCAGTTCTGATGCCATCCCTAGGACACTCTCACTCACACTGGCTTGCATCTTGGCCTGTTTTCCTGAGTGAAAAAGAGAAACATGCAGCAGACAGGGAAGAGGTGCCTGACTCCTAGGCAGCCTCTTCCCTCCACAGCCCTGGTAGATGCTGGGTACTGACAAAGTCTTAATCTCAAGGATTTCAAACCGAAATATGCTGCTGCCTCCTCGAAATATGGTGGTGGAGCTCACTGAGATCTGTGTCCCTGCAGAGGTGCAGTCCCTCATCTATAGCTTCACAGAATCTTTTCCATCGCTATAACTATGGCATGTTTGCAGTGTCTTACTAGTACATGCTAGCTTTCACCTCTCTGGCTTAAAGAAACAAGTGAGAGGCTGTCATTGCACACAAGACTTCTGACTTATCTGTCACAAATTCAATAGTTGAGTTGTTGCCCTTCGGACATTCATATCCTATTTCTAAATGTTATGAAACATTTTCCCTATACTGGCAAGTCACAGGGATGCACTTTCCTTTTGCTCCCAACTCTCCCCACGTTTCTCACTTGAAACCGGGGAATCAAACATTTATAAATCACTGCTTTAAAGCAGCAGTCACAACCTCTTTCTGGAAAGGACCAGAGAGTGAATATTTTTGGTTTTACTCACATCCTTCCTGTGGCATCTCAACCCCACCATCGTCATATGAAAGTAGCTCCTAAGAAGAGGTGAACCAATGGCCATGGCTATGTCCCAATGAGATTTTATTTTGGACTCCAAAAGTTGAATATTGCATGAGTTATGAAAAATGACTCCTCTTCTGATTACTGTCAATCATTTAACATAAATGGGAAAAATATTCTAAACTCACTGGCCAAACAAAAATTCTGGCCTGGCAGTGAGACAGTTTGCTGATCCCTGAAATTTTAGGGATTTAGTTCTACCACCAGCCATAAGTGTCCATGGGTAAACTGGGTGCCCCTTGTGGGACCTCCAGTTATCGTACTTACGATGGGAGGCCTGTGCTGCCTGGTGTGTTCATCACTAGCTATCTGCACCTGCTTAAATGTAAGTGTGAGTTCATTAGAGCAAACAATTCGGTCTGCAGCAGCACGAGCCACATTTCAAGCACACCAACACAGCTGGTGGCTCCCGTAATGAACAGTACTGACAGAACACACTGCCATCATGGTGGGAAGTTCTTCTGGACAGCTGTGGACTAGAATGAACTTGAAGACCTCCTCTTGGTCCAAAAGTTGGTGCACCTGTGATTAGCAGCCATGAAAGCATGGGAAGGGAGGGGAGGAGGACAACACTTGGCTCCCCTCCAGAACAAGAAGGAAGATGTTGGGAATTGTAATGAGTTGAACAGCATTGCCCCCAAATTCTTGTTTATTGGGAGCCTTAGAATAGGACCTTACTTGGAAATAGGGTCTTTGCATGTGTAATTAGTTACAGACCTTGAAGTGAAATCATCCTGGATTTAGGTAAAAGGGTAGCCTCAAGGCGAGGAATACCAAGGATCACAGCAGCCACCAGAAAAGGAGAAAGCCATGGAATAAATTTCCCTTACAGCCTTCTGAGGGAGGGTGGCCATGATAGACCTTCTTTTCAGATTTCATCTTCAGAATTGTGAGACAATAAATTCCTCCTGTTTTTAAGCTGCCAAATTTGTGGTATCTGGTATAGCAGCCCTAGGAAACTAATCCAGACGTTGAAGGGGTTTTGATGAGAAAGAAGACCAAGTTAATAGCAACTATGTAATCCTTCAAATAATTTGGGAGCAACCAAAAGGTCCAAACGAGGATTTCAAAGAGCTCCGGAAAGAGCTGGGAACAGAGAACACAGCTTTATATACGAAATTCCATTCACCCTGCCCCCCTCCGCAGCCCAGAGTCAGTGTGGCTGAGGAGGGAGGGGGCCTGACAACACAGAAACGACAGAGAAATGCAAACAGGACCCCAGGAAATAGCTTCCTTCCCCATAGGAAAATGTCCCAGACAGATGTGGGGGAATTTGGTCCTGGCCACAGCAGGGTGGGGAGGGATAAGAAAGTGAGGGAGCCTGAGACTTAATCCATGGCAATTTGCATATAGCCTTTGGTCACAAGCCACTGGCACTGTGTGTGTGAACCGGGAAAGGTTAGCGAGTATGTCACAAAAGTCCTTGTCTTTGGGGAGTGCAGACCAGGGATTAAAGGCAGAATCTGAAGGGACTGGTTAGGGATCACGTAGGAGAGAGGTGACAAGCGCAAGACCATTTTGCTGAGTTCATTGTCCACGTAAAGACAGTTGTAATGCTATGCACTGAGGGCTAAGGAGCAAAACCAGAGGAGAGTCGTGTGCCGCTCTCCTTAGAGTCGGAGATGGCACAGAGGAGGTCCCTTAGCATCCGGCCAGGAAAATCCTCAAACTGAGACAGCTGGCCCAGCTTCAGAGATGTCAGAGATGCCCCATGCAGCCCCTACTAGACACACGTGCCCCACAACCATCACACCCCACATGGCAGGGGATAGGGGAGCCTACCCCTGGGCTCTCCCAGCTTACTGGCCGGGCCATATCTGAGCCCACGCTCCAGGCACTTGCTGAGTCTGGGGGCAGTTGGTGGGCTGTGGCACCTTGCTGAGGAACCAGCCACTTCTAGCACTGCTAGAGGGAGAATGCTTGGAGGGAGGTCAGTGTGGTGACTGATACCAAAACCCAGAGACAGAAGTGCCTGTTCTTGTGTCCAGCCTCCCCCCTTCCACGAAGGAGTCCTAACAGGCTAATGTCAGAAACAGAGACTGGGAGGGGGCCCATAAGGCAGAAGACACAGGCTTGACCTTCACAGAGTCTTCTTGCACTTGACTCTGCCTCTGTCGCAAGTTTTCTGTGTCCGTGGCGATGATGCATTTCACCTGTTTAGCCCTCTGCTTTTTCATCAGGAAAACAGTGTTGATAAGAGCACCTCCCTCACAGGGGCGTGAGATGAGATCCTGTTGAACAATATCTATGACACGCTACATCCTTGTGCAAGACACTCAACCAAAGGTGGAACCACCTGCTGCCCTTAGCTGCCGTTTTTGAACAAAGATGTTCATTGAAGTGTTACTTATGGTCAAAAAAGAAACTAGAAGCAAGCAAGATGTCTAAAGATAGAGAGGATTCATTGATGATGTGTATGTGTATATACACACGCGTGAGTGTGAAGGACTGTTAATTCAGGCTGTCAACCATCATTTCTGGAGACTGTTTAATAATGGTTAATGATATGGGAAAAATTCAAAATAGAATATTAAACACGGACAGCATAAAGGAATTTGGTATAGCCGTAAAACCCGTAACACCCTCTTCGCTGTCATTACTGCACAGGAGACGCACACACACACACAACCCTACAGGAAAAACGGTAAAGATTTATAGCAAAATGAAATACGATCTATACTAGTGGTATGGATGATTTTTACTTTCTTCCCTACTTTGATTTTGCTTTCAACATTTTTTTAACAACATCTGAAAATTTGAAGATTAAAGAAAAATAAGCTAACTTTGATTTTACAATCAGAGTGATGCAATCTCACAACAGGGCTTCCTGCTCTAGAACCGTGAAACATGGGGCCAGTTCTCCAACCGAACCTCAATTTCTTCATATTTAAAAAAGGGCGAGAGGAGGGATCATGGAATGCATCTTAGCAGATGGTGCTGACTTAGATGACGTGGCCTAAGGGTGAGAAGCCCAACAGAGAGGAGGAGTCTGTGAGCTCTTCTCCCAAGGTCAGAAGACCTTAATGGGAACATATGAGCCAGTGTGGGGAGGATAGCAACATGCTTAGGAGATCCCTGGAACTTCTGAAACAGAAAGCCTCGTCCCCTGGACACCAAAGCCAAAGCACCATTTCTTGAACTCAGGCATCCCCCAGGAGGCCTCGGAATGCTGTCTGAAGCTTCGAGGGACTGGGGCCAATTACTGCCCTGCTCACGTAATCTCACTGGATTCAGAGTCCACTGGAAATGCCAGACTGATTTCACTGATGGGTCACCCCTGCTCCTCGCATTGCACAGGCCAAGACCATGGACGTTTGGGGGAATCTTTGAAAGAACACCAACGGCCGGGAGCACGGAGGCTGGGTTCTACAGGTTGGGGGGTGGTTCAGTTTCTGACCAGATAACGAATAATAAAACAGTGTGCCCCAAACACATATAAGGCTGGTTTTTATGCACGGGCTTCTGTGAAAAGCACGCTATGTATGCTGGAGTGTTTTTCTCCCTTTTCTCCAGCTTCAATGACATAACGGACATATAACACTTACAGTGCACAAGTGACGACTGGATACACATAGCCTTAGTTAAACCTCCATCGTCTCATGTAATAGTTAAGAACCCTGGATCATATATGCTGGAAAATCGCTGAGAGAGTAGATCTTCAATGTTTGCCCCACAAAAAACAAATGGTAATTATGCACGGTAATTACGTGTTTCTCCAGTGACCCTCCATAGCAAACCGTTTTAGGAATAAGGAGACCAAGACTTAGAAAACCCAGCATATCTAAGGATGCAGAGCTTGTAGGGGACTCAGCTGGTATCCCAAACCTTGCAACACTAAGTCCAGACCTTGCGTCCAACCGACGGCACACAGATGCCGCGCCTGGAGGCGTCACGGCAAACTCCACCGTCCACAGACCCTGGGAAGAGGAGGGAGGGGGATCGGTTTCCATCTGACTCTCCCTCACCCTGTCTGGTCCAGGAGGTGGTTGTGAAATATTCCAATTCCCTTAGGCCTTTTTAATATAATAATTGCTCCTAAATGTTTTGATTGTGGTGTATTACGGATGTTCTTTCAAATCAGTTTTCAGTCTTACAGGACACTAATGCAAGCATGTAAGACCATTCTCCTGAGCAGACCATCCTTAATAAAAACAATATTTCAGGCACGGACTCTTATTAAAGGGGTATTTAATCCCCGATAGTAAGTTTCTCTTCAGACAATGCCCTCTCACAAAATGTCAGTAACTTGGCTTAGAAATCAAGAAGAATGAGAGAGAGGGAGAGAGAGAATAAGAGAGAGGGAGAGAAAAAAAGAGAAGGGGGGAGGGTTATTTTATCTCAGTTTGATAAATACAAAGGGGAATGCTTCTCTAGGATATTTACAATGCAGATCATGTATGGAGCAATGGGGTATGGCTAATAGAATAAGAGCCTGAAATCTTTGTTCTAACTAAGATCAGCACTGCCAGTGACCGTCTTTGAACAGCACTCACCCTCTGTGTTTCTGCGCTGGTCACCTGAAATTGCTTCTGCCTTGCCTAGCTGGGATGACCACATCTTAGTGTGCCCAGGACAGCTTCAGGCTACACCTGTTGTCCTCGCATGATTATTAATAGCTCCCCTTCATCTCTAGAAGTGACCCTCTTTGGGTGATGAATTTCATATTCACCCCAGACCTAACTCATGGTGTTATGATGGCTAAAGAGATAAGAGTTTGCAAATGTTTTGTAATAGTTAAAACCCTATTATTGGTCTAAAGGATAGAAGGCACTTCTCAATGGCTCTGAAGACTACTTTTTAGAAAAAGGAGATTTGTTGAGGAAGGGTTTATACCAACATGAGGAAACTGCTCAATATATAAACTGAGTATATTCAAAACGATCTGTGCAGGGGCGCCTGGGTGACTCAGCAGGTTAAAGCCTCTGCCTTCAGCTCGGGTCATCATCCTGGGGTCCTGGGATCGAGCCCCGCATCAGGCTCTCTGCTCAGTGGGGAGCCTGCTTCTGCCTCTCTCTCTGCCTGCCTCTCTGACTGCATGTGATCTCTGTCAAATAAAGAAAGAAATCTTTAAAAAAAAAATGATCTGGCACTGTGCTCATTATACATCGATACAAAAATAAATAATGGAAAAACACAAAATGGAAACAACGATAAGTGGCTGTGGATAAGATTATGCCACTTTTTTTTTTTTTTAATAAGTAGGTTAGCTTTTATTTTGAGGGAAAAAAAACAACTTCAAAAGTACAGAAGAGATAAATGACAGTTGGCAATCTGGGCACAGTGAGAAATGGAATAGACATTCTCTTTGCATCTCCACGTGAGGAGGAGGCAGGAATGGCTGCCAGAAAGAAGAGAACCTTCCACAGCAAGGATTTCTTTCTCACCTAGTGACAGGTTGCAACATTGTTCAAGTCACCTCTGGCCAGATTGCAAATGGGGAGAAAGAGGACCCTCGTGAGCAGTGGGATCCAATTGGCTATGTGGGTATGTAGGACCTGCCATAACCGGGATGCAACTTCCATCCTCAACCCGAACACAGCTTCACGCCAAATCTAATCCGAAAATTCTAGAGAGTCAAAGAAGTTCATCTAAACACTGTATTTTTCTGGTCATATAAAGAAAATTAGGAATACTTAATTCAGGACAAAAACTTTATTTTGGACACAGCAACAAATCCTATTTCCCTAAAATGAAGCTAATTCACCAAGACAGATATTCACTGAGCACGGATATGGCCATGTGATCCTCAAAGCAATGTTCTGAGGTGGGGACTAATTTCATCGTATTTTGGCCAAACGTATAGTTATGCTTTAGAAGCATAATACACTTGCTAAGAGTCAAAGAAAAGGGGAAGATCTGCGTTTCACTCAAGACATGTCGCTGGCAGGTGGTAGAGTGGGGAGGAAAAGCCATGCCTGCTTGCCTCCCCAGACTTCAGCTGCTGCACATGTGACTGGGAAGGAGCTACAGGCAGTCTGCATCCCCTGGACACCCGGCGTGAATCCCAAGCCTCTCCGTGAACTGCCTCACTCATCATCCACCTTCTCAAAGACGTAATCCCCCAGCCTGGTCTGCTCCCAGCCACATGTGCAACCCAATGACTTCTTGGCTATTTCCTGAACCAGACTTCCACGCACCCAAAAATACTACCCTGTCCTAGAAAGTCATGCTATTCATGTTTCTAGTCCTCCACTCATTCTAGAGGAATGAAAGGATCTCTTCTTCACACATGCATGCAGCAAATATTTATGAAGCAATTACTATATGCCAGGCAGAATGCTACAGAATTACTATACGACTCAGGAAGACCAGGACAGACACAGTTAGAGGAAGATCTGACTCTCACCAACCCAAGGAGTGACCAACCCATTAAGTGACTTCTGAGAAGTTTTTTTTTTTTTTTTTAAATAGTTTCTCTACCAGGAAAATAGAGACAGTTGGACAAGACAAATTCTAAGCTCCTTTTGGCACTAATGAGCTATAATAACTCTGTTATTATTAAAGTAAACCTTTAGAAAAGCTTCAAGAGTAGATCTGAATCCCACTTCTTTCTCCTCCCCTTCCCTCACCCGAGAATTTTGGAAATGGCCACGCAAACTTACAGCTTTCAACTGTCTATGAGATTTCAGCTTTTCCTTCTAAGGTGGGCAGACACTTGTTTTCAGAGTAGTTCAGGATTCCAAAATGTGTATTAAACAATTGCATTTCTCTTAAACAACTCTGAAAACCTTAGGGGAAACATATGTTATTTTTCCACACTATTCCCTTATGAAGCGATCAATGCGGAGAGTGTAACTTTTCATTAACAACAGCTCTCCCCCTAAAATCAACGTGTCATCTCACTGGGTTAAACCCAAAGCAGACCAATAAAATGGGGTTTAAAAACAAATACATCCACTCACAGTTCATTAACTTAATTTTAGCACAATTTATAAAACTGGGTTTTTTAAAAGTCATTGGCAGTCTTCCCGTATTAGACTGAATTTGTCTTTTATTGGCTTCACTTTTTAACGATGCTAACTTGCATGATGCAGGCTACCATCAAATGTACCTGCATTGGAGAAATGTCCATCTATCCACGTAGACTCTCGTAAAGCATTGGAGGCGTTAGATAAATTGTTTCCATTAAGCCAAAAATACTCCTTCGAGTATGAGGCTTCTAATTCATGAGTTGCTGTAAACTGATTCAAATAATAAGGCTTTTTTTTTTTTTTTTCCCTTCCTGGCCTGATAATAATCTGGTGGAGACCATGCTGAATCCCTAAAGAAGATATCATCTAATGATTTCTACAACTGTCCTGAAGTCCAAACAAAGCTGTAGTATTAGAATGTAGTTTTTGTAAGCAATCATTTTTCCAGCTGCTTCTTTTTTTTTCCCCTCTGTTACAAAGACAGTGTGGTATTTGACTGACATCTCGGTAGATGGATGGTAATCAGAACTGTAGTCCACGGAGAAATTAAGAGAGAAACCAAGCACTGATAAAAATTGAAATCGGAAGAAAAATGCCGAGGTATTTAAAGTTTCTACATTTCTCTATTTTGGAAAAGCACCAAGCAGCACACAATAAATGAGAAGGAAGCCTGATTAAAAACTGTTTATCACCAGAGCAGACAATAGACACTGATATCTATTTTCTTCATGATAATGTTTCTGGGATGCTGTGTCGGGTTAATTTAGGTTAATCATACCACCTAACACAAGGTAATCTCACTGAGAACAGCCACGGTCTTGAAGTCTCCTGAAATGTGTCTCTTTATTGTGATTCTAGTAGGGAAAGCCACATCCCCACAACTCCCAAAGGAGTAAGGCAACCACGCCTGGAGAGAAAATGCTCATCCTCCACCTGCCTTTTGCTGCCTCTATCCAATTAAATCCAGTATGAATGTGTTTCGTGAGTATGTAATACAGGCCAGGGACTGCGCCAGTCACTGGGAAGAAAGGTTAGGTATTCCTGCCAGGAGCGTCTCTAAGTGTCCACTGCATGCGGTGCGTGGTCCCCGCCTGTCGCCAGGAAGCTAACAAGAGCGCCGCGGTGATGGTGGTGATAGCAGAGGGTTACGCACAGGAACCCAAGCAAGATCCTCAAACACCACTCCTCTTCCCCTTTATCAATGTCCCTGTCAGCTAAATCTTCGAAAGAGGAAGTGGAGGGCTTTGCCTTCCTCGGAGCATTTCAGGCGATGTCTGAACTTCTGTGGTCCAGGCTACCATCCCGAGACATCGCTGCAGCCGGTTATTGAAAAAATGCAAATGAGTCACATGTTCAGGATTAAAATGCAACATTCTCCTCTGAGTCAGCAAAAAGTTGGAAATGCATACTTTTAAAATGTCTTTTTTATTACAATAGTAAAATATGCTCATTGAAAAGAAATTCAAACATCGTAGGAGTAAATAAAGGTTAAGTAAAAATATCCCCTTTCCCCAAGCCCCCACACTTCTAAACTTCTTTCAGTGTTTAAGATCCGTGCTCTGAGACTTTCGCTATGCCTGTCTAAACTTGTATCCATTGAGTTTTAAGTGCTTGGAAGTCATACAACTGTATTCATTTCAAGTTAAGTAGAGCAAATGAATATTCCCTGAGCACTCTTTGTGTGCAAAGCTCTGTGTTTTCCATATGTCACTTCGTATCTGTCACATACTGCTGGGGTTGGCACACATTTGTCAATAAAGTTTTACTGAAACACAGCCACAGCCATTTATTTACGTGCCAGGGACGCACTTCTACCTGGGAGGCTAGGCTATATTTTCCAGCTTCCTTTAGATATGCTTTATGCTGCTTTTTGTGTGACCATAGCAGAATCGAGTTGCAATGGATAGAGCATGGCCTTCAAAGCCTGAAATATTTATTATTTAGCCCCTTCCAGAAAAAGTTTGCTGGCCCTAAGATGGTAGGTAAACTTTTATGGAGGGAAAGGACCAGGTGCCTATAAAAACCTGTTAATACAGGTTAAATAATGAGTGACTCTAATTTTTTTGTTTCTCCATTATTGTACTGTCTAAACTTTCAATAATAATGCACATATTACATTTGTGGCTTAATTATATATGCAGTTTAAGGAGAATTCTATATGAAAATGAACAAAAACTCAATGAAACTATTACCAAGTAACCTCCCACAAATTAAGCCTATAGCTGGAATTTCCACTCTTTGCATGCGAACACAATACTCTAAAGGGGATTTATTTTTTATTTTTTTTAAGATTTTATTTATTTATTTGACAGACAGAGATCACAAGTAGGCAGAGAGAGGAGGGGAAGCAGGCTGCCCGCCAAGCAGAGAGCCTGATGCGGGGCTCGATCCCAGGACCCGGGCATCATGACGTGAGCCGAAGGCAGAGGCTTTAACCCACTGAGCCACCCAGGTGCCCCGGGATTTCTTTTTTAAAAAAAGAATTTGCAAACACTTTGTAAAATGACTTTTCTGCAGTAATATTTACTGTCTTATTTTCTAAGAACATATGCTTTTTTTTCCCTTTCTGTTTTTTGTTTTTGTTTTTTGAGAATTGACACTGCTAGCTGATAATCATGTCTGCTTCCTCTACCTAGACTACAGCTAGACTACATTCTTCAGCTTCCTTTTGAAGAGCATCCAAAGAGTCCCAGGATTCCACTTCTTTTTTTTTTTTTAAGATTTTATTTTTATTTATTTATTTGTCAAAGAGAGAGGTAGAGTGAGCACAAGCACAAGCAGACAGAGTGGCAGGCAGAGTCAGAGGGAGAAGCAGGCTCCCTGCAGAGCAAGGAGCCCGATGTGGGACTCGACCCCAGGACGCTGGGATCATGACCTGAGCCGAAGGCAGCTGCTCAACCAACTGAGCCACCCAGGCGTCCCCCCAGGATTCCACTTCTAGTCCTTCCCCCATAAAACTTCCCTGCCAGTGGCCCTCCAGGTGGCTGACATGGAGATAACCTTTTGGTGGACTCGGGAACGACATAAAGAAGACAACAGAGCCACAAGGTAGAAAGAACCCGGGTCTCCAAATCTATACTTGGTGTAGAGTCACCCAGGAGAGGTCCTTGTTACATGAGCAATCAATTTTGCATCAAGCCTTTCAGATGTGGGGGTTTATCTGTTACTCTCCCTAATGAGAACTCACTGTATTTATGGAGCTAGCTGTTGACAGATGGCTTTGGGATCGAGGAACGATAGAGAAATCCCTTCTCTAGATAACATCATTCAATAGCCTTCCCTTAAAACCAAAGTGCTGGAGATCCCAGTCGGAGCTCTTACTAGCTGGCACTCAATCACAATGAGTAAGTGAACGGCAACTCCCACCCTGGCCTTTGTCTGCCTCCGTTCTGAGTTCTCTATTCTAGCAGTAATTGTGCCCTTAGGGACCACCTCAGTCTCTCTCCTGCCAGCATCATATTCACCACATTTCCTGGTCAAGCCTTTTCCTCTCTGCCACATGGTATTGGGTTCCATGTAACCTAAGATGGCATCCGGTAACAATTTTTAAATTTATCAACCAGGATACTTTCTCACCTACTGACTCCTATATGTCTTGATAGAAGATAAAGCACCATTCTGCCATCAGCAAGGAAGCAATGTAGATAAATTCCATGCCATTTATAATTCATTCCACCTTCATTAAGTATTCATACACTACTTATTGGCACATCACCTAAGCATTCTATGTAACAGAAAACAGGAAAGCTAGAAAAGAAACTGGGAGAGCCTGGTTCATAAGGAGGTGGGGAGAGAAGAATAATTGATTTGCTGTATCCCTCACCCCAACCCTCTTGCAGGAAGGATTTCTGGATGGGTCACTCGCAAGTGAATGAGGTAGCTATCTTGATGGTGAGTTGAACAACACCGTGGGAAGATCACGGCTATTCTCATTCATTACTGCAACCCATATTTTTTAAGGACCTGCTGTTCTGGCAGGCCCTGAGAATAAAACGGAATTCCTTTCTTAACGTCTGGACTTCTTAGGCAAATATATACGGGGACTGAACACAATGAATCCATACTGGAAGTATTAAATAGCTAGCTTCCTGTGGAAGGTGAATTTCTTTGATTACCATCAATTGTAACAATCACAATATTAAGTCATAATAATTTATCATAATTAGGATAGTCAAAATGTATTGAGATGGTACATGTCAATCCTTAGAGTGAGAAAAAGTGTTGTATGAATTTCCTCATTTAATTTTCAGAATCCTGAAATTTAATACCTGTTATGTGTGCCCATTTTACAGACAGGAATACTGAGGCTCTGAGAGATTATATAATTGCACAAGGCAAATCAGTAAGTCAACGGGAGACTCATATTTATTTGGATTCAGAGCCCATGCCCATGGGCCCTCAGTGTTGTTGTTCCCTAAGACAGGATAATGTCCCAACAGAGTAGATGCAGAGGCCATGGAAAGAATGGATAAGCAAGAGGTCACTGTAGAGTCAGAGGAAGGATGTAGTAAAAGAAGGCCACCAGACATTGAAAACCAGCTGTGTCTACCTCCTGGATTTGTCAAATTAGCCTTGATTACTTGTTACAAATGGCACCCAAAAGTAACCCAATTTGATAGCCTACAGAACAAATGAAATTAGAAGAGGTAAAGGAAGAATCCCAAGTGTATTCATTAAGTTTCAGTAATGTCAAAGAATTATTCCTTCATACTTACAACTATTCAGAACCTCTCTCCTAATGGAAAATATTCTTGAATTTAAAAATCTTTCAGATAAGTTTACAAGTGACCAGAACCCTATACACTTCTTTCAAGCATGTATTTCTCCATGAATTCTCAATTCTCCATGAGTCAGGTCAATTCCAGCATGGCGGGCCTTCTTCAGACTGATCCCATCTATGAAAAACAGCTCTGGAAAGCAGGGTCCCATGCTTCCCTCACAGCACTGATCTGGCACAATTTCCACTATTCTTTGTAGTTTCCCATGTCTACTATTTCTCTTAAAAGCCAAATCACCAACATTTCTTTAAATGATCACAGCAGTCAGAAGTACCTTCAAAGTGGAACCATGGTGTGCTCTGAGCTAATTTCAGAACAAAGCTTATTGCACATTAAGAACTCAAGGGAACGTCTCTCTGGGTTTTAAAAAAAATGGCACTTAATTTAAAAATTATGCACTTTGCTTAATTTTGTGCTGTGAATTGTTTTGTGATATGGGTGGAGAATGAACTAAAGCATGGTGCCTGTCCTGAGGGAGCTCTAAGTCCAGTACATACATCCAGTAAACATATCCAGTATACACCTACAGAATACAGTATACTCACAGAATGACTTCTATATTATATTAGATCTGGGGATTGAGAAAAGCACAAATGGAAGGAATGAGATACCTTTGACTTCTCCTGTACTATCAGACATACTCAAGAAGGCATCTTTCAAATTTACCAGAAACACTTTTTTTCTTAATGAGGTTATTTATTCGACCTATCATAAATAAGATGCATCTGATAGATTTAATTTAGAAACTGATATCAAATAAAATAGGTAAAGATGGCTGTTAGCCTTGTAAGTATCTAAATGTTAAGCCATAGAAACACATTAATATGGCTGTTTCTTTGGCAAAGGAGACTAATTCTACAAGGAAAACAGGGAGCTAAGTTCTCCCCATGACCCAATCATCTGCAGTTTGCTTACCTATCATCCCTCCATGGCACACAGCTGTTTCCACACCACGTAAAGACTGTGTGCTAACATACAGCTTAGAAATTGTCCTGTGTGAAGACTTCACCACAGGATTTATGGAGAACGATCTAATTATTCAACTCCGTTCCATTCACCACCATTAGGGCGCCTATTTAAAGCCTCTGTGGAAAAGGCCATTTATCTCCAGGGACAAATTGTCAGAGCAGTGTTTTATTGATAGAAATACACCCGTTCTGTTTTGACAGCAACCCAGCAAGAGATAAACATGTCTCCTTCTCAACAGGTCCAAGGAATTAGGGCCTGAGGGCTTACACATTCCAGAAGAATCCCCTTACATTCAAGAAATGCTTACTGGAGGACCCCATTGGATTGATGAATAAACACCAATGATTCCAGAACTCTCAATTCTAAACTGTGCTCAGGGCTTGGAGGAAAATGATTGGCTACTAAGTCAAATCAACCAAAGAAAGCTGTTCTTTACAACCTTCAGCTAAGTAACAGATGACAGAAGTCCCCTTTGCTCAGCAAGGTCCTTCTGCAACATGAGCTTAGAATATGCCTACCCCGTTCTTCACACCCTGGCAGCCAGCATCCAGAAAGAGCTCTTCGCAAGGAAGTAACTCAGGTTCTACCTCTCAGTGAGACGGCCTATTCCTGGAGCCTCCTCTTCTTTCTGGGACATTTGCTAAAAATTAAACTTTGAATATGAAACGATTGTATTTATATGCAAATGAACGTTGGTCCTTTGCAGCATGTTTATTTCTCCCTACATAACCTTTTTAAAGGGATGGAGATATATATCTATATCTATATCTATATATATATATATTTTTTTTTTCATACACACACACATTTGCCTAGGTGATTCTTCTATCTAGGCTTATAGGAAATTTGGATGAAGTGTAACCTTGAAGAGACTTATCAAAGAGTGCTAAATATGATGGTCATTGGTATTGGAAAGAAAACCGCCTTAAAACCACAAATATACTTTGTTGATTAGGATGAGGCTGAAAGGGGCCATTCTGTTCAAGAAAAGATCTCTCCCTGAAACAATTTCCAAATTAGCTCTGCAGAAATTTTCCATGCAACAGGTGTCACCTGCAGTTTAAGCCCTGGTTTAGCATGCTTCCTTCCCAGCTCCACGGATGGGGTACAAGACAGCACCCAAAAGCCAGACACCTCTTCAGAAATGAGAAGCACTTGGGTTTTTTGTTTTTTTAAGTGAGATCCCATTTGGACAATGATACCACATGGAACGAAACGACTAATAATAATACTAAAAATGTCAAGTGCAATCCTGAAACATGTCAGTATGTTTTCATTCAACCATGTCAGCAGCAAATCCAATCTGAAATATGCTGACAATAGGAGAGCTATGAAAACCAATATACTTGATGAGCCGGCCATCCAATAAATTATATATGTGTACATATACATTTGTATGTGCTGCCCCCAGAAATAGGAGACATGGACAATGGGACTTCATGATGGCAAGACACATTCCAGAATCCATTAGTTTATGCGCGACAGTCTGTCCTCTCAAATGAGGATTAACCTTAATATGTAGTGATGGGACAGGCACCCCAGAGTGATCAAGTACCCCAAGGAGGTCACGGTATCTTTCATCAGGGCCTGAAATGCCACAGCAACTGGAAATCAGGACAAGCACCTTCCCCAACTACCTCCCAGTGAAACAAGGGTGGGTCCGGCTTACCACAGAAGTCATGTTATTTTATTTTATTTTTATTTATTTATTTTTTTTAACAAAGAAATTTCTTCTTTTTTTTTTTTTTAAAGATTTTATTTATTTATTTGACAGAGAGAGAGATCACAAGTAGGCAGAGAGGAAGGCAGAGAGAGAGAGAGAGAAGCAGTCTCCCCGCTGAGCAAAGAGCCCGATGTGGGGCTCTATCCCAGGACACTGAGATCATGACCTGAGCTGAAGGCAGCGGCTTAATCCACTGAGCCACCCAGGCGCCCCAGAAGTCATGTTATTTTATTATTCCAACATGTTTCCTGCAATCTACCCCAAATTTTAAAGAAACCCACCACTATTCTTACTTTTCCTCTGCTCATTAGAGAAAAGTTTTTAAAATATGGATGGATGATCAGAAAGAAGAAATAAAAATTGCCCATGATCCACCATCCCAAGACTCTCACAAGGATTTCAGTGTATATAACTGTGGGACTCCTCAGATAAATAGCAGAAGGAAAGAGCTCATGGTTCCCAGCTCACTTCTTTCCCTAAACCCTCTCCCTTAATTGAAGATCAGACGGACTGGGAAACCAGAGCTCCTGCTTTTCCTTCCAGTCCTGAGAATGCATGTGTGTCTCTGGGCATTTTTGTTTGAGTGAGTTCTTCTGTTCTCTGTGTTACCAACAGAAGCCTGCTTTGCCAATGACAGAAACCACTTTTCCCTCAGAGGTACAAAAGGGAGTTTATTTCATAAGCTAAAACACATTTTAAAATGTTCCCTTATTTAGTAATATAGGAAAATACAACTTACAGCAAGGTGAAAAACCAGCTTACAAAATAAATTCCAGTTTGAGTTAACTAAATTCAGCAAAATACCAATCGCCGCACACTCAAGATGGTGAGCAAGGTGAACTTCTACTCTTCCTTGTGTGTTCCTATATCCTCCAAAAATATACCAGTTAGCAGGAATTGCATTTTTAATTTAAAAAATAGTGGTGTTAATAATAAAAACAATAGATTCCTACCTTATTTGTCATTATGCTCTTTTTTAGTGTCTTGGTTAAGAAGTACCATGAAGGATAATGTCTGACCTTTTACATTAGCCAAAAGTCAAAAAAGAGAGGTTAGGCCTCTCCTTGCTCAGGTTAGAGTCATTAAGAAATGTTTCTCCCCAGGGAAGTCTCAATGTCTGGAGATTTTGTGGAAATGCGAAAGAAGCCGCAGGAAAATGCAGGAAAACATGTCTCCCCCACCCCCCCACCACCTTTAACATGTATGTTGGTTCTTCTTTCTTACCTTTACAGGGAAGTCATGAGTTACAGAGCATTTTAAACAGCAGTTAGCATTTACTGAGCTAAGTGCTTAATTCTCTCCATTATCCCATAAGCAGATATTATTCTGCCTTCATAGTTTAGAATAGGAGACTCAGATCAGTCAGAGGCAAAGCCAGAGCCCAAATACAGTTTTGTGTGGCGTAAGGGAGCACTGCCTGAACCACAATGGAGTACATATATGAATCAAAGAAAAAATAATGTAAGAGGGATGCCTGGGTGGCTCTGTGGGTTAAGCCTCTGCCTTTGGTTCAGGTCGTAGTCTCAGGGTCCTCGGATAGAGCCCTGCATCAGGCTCTCTGCTCAACGGGGAGCCTGCTTTCCCCTTTATCTCTCTCTCTGCCTGCCTCTCTGCCTATCTGTGATCTCTGTCAAATAAATAAATTTTTAAAATCTTCAAAAAAAAAAATAACGTAAGAAATCCCAATTCCATTTTGACAGATAGTCTTCCAATCTCTTCCCACCTACCATACACGTATATATACATGGATTGTATTAGTGGTAGGGCCACCAAAGCAAACAAAACAGGGAGAGCACTGTTCTCGTGGACTTTCCTTTCCCAGGGAGAGTTTTGTCGTGGATCCCCTACTCTTTCTGTAGTGTCTAGTGTTCAGTTGCCTAGTCCTGCAGCAAATACCTATCCATTCGTAGCCCATTTAAGCTTCAAAAAGTATTTTTATCTCCAGAAGGAAAAGACACTTTGCGTTACTTTTCATTTCAGTAAATTCTTGCTTGTTCTCACTCTTTTAAGCAATATGGCAAAGCACGTCCTCATACATGTATCTTTGAGCACTGGGTGGATTATATCCTTAAAACCATGGAAGCATATTTGCTGGGTCAAAGGGTGTGTGCATTTAAAATATGCTTTCTGCCATGTTAGCCTCTGAAAAGGCTCATTATGGCTGTTGTCCATCATAACATAGATTTCTATCTTTTTATGATTGCCTAATAGATCTCTGTACATGGTGGATATTAATACTTAGATGTTCAAAGCACACAAATATTTTCTTAGCTTATCATTAATATTTTAAACTTTGTGTGTTTCCGCAATTGTGAGTTTTATAGTATTTGGTAACCAATCTTAACGATCTAGACCTTTACTTTTCCTAGCATGAGGTGTTAGGCTTGCAAAAAACTTCCACATCAGGTTTTAAAATAGCTCATGTACTTTTTTTCCCTACAGAATCTATCTAGAAAACTCAGAAAACTTTTTTTTAAAGGATAACCAATTTTCCCAATGTTATACATTAAATAATCTATCTTTTAGCCCCTAATTTGAAATGCTTCCCTCATAACATATTAAACTCTCATGCATACACGTCCGAATCGCGAACTCCTCCCTCTGTACCATTACACTATTTACCCACTCCTGGAACACTATCATATTTTAGGGAACACATCCTTAGGTCAGAGAGGGCAGGCCAGAAATACCCTTTTCCTGTCACTTAGTTTTAGTTTTAATCTATTAGCTCCTCTACATATCTCTTCTTCCATATGATCTGTGGATTCAACTTGTCATTAAAACTGTCATTTAGGATCTTGCTTGAAATTCCCCTGAACACACATTGTGTTGTATTTTGAATTCGGTATTGTGTTGACTTTTGAATCTCTCCATTCATGACCAGGAAATATTTCTCCAAGGCTTATTATTAAACCCTTAAAATTGTAATAAATTTTCTTTTATATTTCTTGTTAACTTTATCCCAAGGATTTCAAAGTTTTTGCTTTTATTGCGAGGGCCCCTCACCTAGCAACATTTTCCATTTTTTTTATCGCTAATGTTTAAACAACTGATTTTTAAGTACACACATTTCTCTTTCTTCTTCTTTCTTCCTCTTTCGTCAGCTCTCCAAATTTGCCATACTCTGGGTCTCTTTAAACTCCTATTACTTAACACACTTACAGGCCTATGGTAGAAAGTGTATGGAATTTGGAGCCAAAAAACATTTGTACTGACGTATATTTGTGAACCTTAAGAACCTCTGGTTCTTTGTTATCAAGTCGCCATAACACTAATGAGTTTAGTAGTCCTTATAAAAATTAGAGTTGATGTATGTATTGTTTCTTTAAAAAGGTCATTCATCCTCTCTCAGTGTAGATGGCATAGGACATGCATGACAGAGCACTCAGAGGATGCGGATATTTGAGCACTCAGAGGATGTGGATATTTAGTTAGAGTACATAAGTTACTGTAACAAACAGTTCTCAAATTTCAGTGTTTCTTGCTCACATGATAGTTCAAAGTGGGTGTTTCTGGTCTCTTGTGTCTCTTTGACCTAAGCTCCTTCCATCTCCAGGAACCATGGTGATCCAGGTCCTGGGAGCCCATGTCGCTTCAGCCAGCAGATGGGCCAGAAAGGTCATAGAGGAATTCATAGGAGGTTTCCATATACCAAGTCAGAAAGGGTCTTTATCACCTTCAGTGTTTCCCACTGGCCTGAACATGGTCATAAGGCACATGCAACTGCAAAGGATGCTGGGAAACGTAGTCTACCAGGAGGAAAAGGACTGGGATTTATCTAGTGTAAGTCGGTCTCTACCATAAGTACTATTTGGGGAAAGGAGAGAGAACACTTGTGTCCATGTGGTTAGTCTGAAAATACTCCAGGAACATGGAGAGGGCCCCTAAGTAAGCAAGTCCCTTCTTCCTTTGTCCAGTGTCCTATCTTCCTTCACCCTGGGATGGGGAGACCTATGAGTTCTTTTAAACAAAATCAGCCCTAATGTGGGTTGGTTTTTTGTTTTGTGTTTTGTTTTGTTTTGTTTTGTTTTGTTTTAGAGTGGGTAGGGAGGAGCTGTTTCCAGCTGTCTAATAAGAGGTGCAAAGACTGAAGGCTGACACCCACTTTGATGCTCTGGTATATGAGACAGCACCTGTCACCCTCGCACGAGGTTCTACTTCCTAGACGACCAGACAGTCCCTGGTTCTCCATGTTCCCCTGTCACTCCGCTGCCGACCAGGTCTGTTGGCAATTCCTGCTCACACAACTCTGTGGCTCAGCTCAGTTTGGGAAAAATGCTAACAATAGTAACAATGGCTGTCACTTACTGATCCCTTCCTCTATAGCAGGCATGATGTGAAAACACCCTGTACATAGTTCCTTTCTTTCCAAAAACTCTCTTTCTAAAAACTCACATGAAACATGGACACACGTGGGGCAAAGGCCAGTCTTTTAAAAAAAATGGTGCCGGTAAGCTGGATGTCCACATACTTCAAAATGAAACCGAACTCCGACCTTACACCATACATTAAAAACTACCTCCGGATGTATTAAGTACATTTAAGACTGCAAACTTAAAAAAACCTGCACATGTATGCGTATACACACGCACATTTGCATGCCCACCCCCAGCACAAAACACTTTCTGTCCATTCTGGTCAGGCTAACAATTCATTTCCCGCAGTCACCCATGCTTAATTGTCTCTGGACCTCTAACAAATGTTTACGGAGCACTACCCAATGCCAGGTGCTATTCTAGGATCCAGGGATAGAGAGGCAAACACAACAGACCAAGAACTTACCTCTATTATCAAGTTTCTGTTCTTAAGGGGAGACAGGTAGCAAGCACACAATATAGAAACACGCATTTTGGGGAATCACTTAGTGTTATGAAGACATGGAAATCAGAGTAAGGATTTCGAGAGTTGGGGAGGGGAGGGCTGTTTCCATCAGGGTGCTCGGGAAGGCCCACTCCAGGGAATGAGTATTATACTTGACATGTATCTTCAGTGCAGCCCCATAATGTTGGGGAAGAAAACCATCTAAGGAAAAAGGAAAAAGCAAATGCAAAGTCCTAGAGAAGGAACAAACTTGGAACAGAGAGAAGGTCCTTATGGCTAGAAAGAGAAGCTTTCTTCGCAGAGCAGCTCTGGCAGAAACTGCCAGAGATGGGCTCAGAGAAGACGTCAGGGCTGCCTCCCACAGGGCCATGGGCCGCGGCAAGGAGTTGAGCTTTAATCTACAGGCAGTGGAAGGTACTGGATGGTTTCGAGCAGGGTAATGATATGATCTGATTTACATTTTAATAAGATCACTCTTGCTGCTCTTGTTAAATGCCAACTTACCTTGACACCCTGAAAGGCTTCCTTCCAGCCCTGTTTTAAGACAGGAGGAGCAGATATCATTAACATCCAATGACAATTTGATTTGAAACCTCCATGTCTTATATGAATTATGGCAAACCTGCATGGCAGATAACATCAACATTATCCAGCTGCCACACCAAATATACTCACTTGGGCCTATGCGTTATACAAACCAGAGCTGAGCACACTCGAAAGCTCTGATCAGGACTCCACTTGGCACGTGTTCTTCTTTGTCAAGTCAAGCCCTTCCTGGACCTTCAATGGGTCAGGGCAGGTGGGCACATTTGACATCTAGGCTGTCATCAGATATGCAAATAGATGGATTCTTCAAAACCTCTGGGGCTCTCTTTTTTGGAAAATTTCTTAACATTTGTTTATTAAGATTTTTTCTCCCTAAACTCCATTAACATATTTTTTTCTTGACGCAGATCGCACTGCAAACCTGAGAGCGTGGCTGCATTTCTCATTTAGTTGTTTTTGCAGGTGCACTCCTCGATGACGCGCCACCCCGCCCTAAAACAAATGCAAACTGACACTGCCTCTGTAAGAAGAGTGCTGGAGACAAAACCCTGGAAAGAGCTGAGACTTGCAAAAAAATGCAAAGGACGATAAAAAGGGCTTTTCGAGCTATGTTTGGAGCAAGAAGGAAAAGGAAGGGATTGGGAGCAGATGATGCAATTCGAACAGATGATAGCAAGAAAGCAGAAGTTCTCCACTCGTTTTTGCTTCCACCTTCTCCCCCTGAGGAACAGTTGCAAAGCTGGAAAGGGTCACGTACACATTGTTGAGAAGGAACTAAGCCATTACTTTGGGACAGGAGTGCAAGTTTACTGCACCCATGGCAGGGCGGGGGAGTGGGGGGCTGCTGACTCAGGTGACTTTTGGGACCAGAACACTGGATTATAAGCATGAGGGGTTCAGGTGAGGCTGGGGGAACCCAAGTGAGAGGCTACAGCAGGCAGGTAGCCCAGGACCACACCTCTGCAGAGCGGGGCCGCCCCACCTTGGAATCTTCCAGACAAGCCAAATCAGGAGTGATTCTATACTTGCAATGCCCAGATTTTTAAATGCTGACAAGGAATGCAGATTTTTTTTCAAAACACCACGCAACCCCAAGAACACCTGCAACTGCAGAGTAGGCTCAGCCCAAGGCTGACATTCTGGAAATTCATGCTAAGCGGATCCAGCTCATCAGGGTACCTAGAAGATGGCATCCCCAAATACTGCAAGAGCTAGCAGTCAGAAACCAGAGCTATGAGGAGTCATGGGAAGGGTCCAGGGTTACTGAAAGGCTTAAGGTGTGTTCCCCGAAGTGGACAAGCCCTTGACCCTGGTTTCCAACAAATTCAAGGACAGGTTACTAAAGATAATGAGTACTGCAAGGAAGGCAGGCATGGGGCCTCACTGCCACCAAAGCCTGGGTAAGATCAGGGATGCCTGTGAAGGATGATCAGACCAGGAATTCAAGGAAATTCTGTAGAAATGGCATAAAGGCACAGGATAAGGTCTAAGGGAGGAGAAACATGGCCTAGTTTCTAGTAATGGTAGGTGAATTTGTAGCCGAGTAGCCATTCAAATCCCAAACATAAAGATTAATGGATCAACAGCCAGCAGGGAGAAGGTCCTTAGCTACCATTCTCTGGGGCCTACCATCTTCAGTACTTTCAGTAACTATATGCATGAAGAACTGACAGCAGAAAAGATCTTCAAAACATTCCTGAAAACATTTTTTTTTTAAAAATCAGACTGTTACGTGTTTATGTTTTCACTACCACAAGCTGTGTGGCCTTGGCCAACTGACTTAAAATCTGTGATCTTCAATTTCTTTCCCAGCCAAGTGGGAGCTACAGAAGGTTCTATCTCTAATGCGTGTTATGAAGAGTAACTGCAGTAATACAGTAAAGGCCTGACACGGTACTTCTCACGGCTGCAGGGCTTCTCATGGGATGTGTTGGCCTGTCCCACTGGCTTTGGGATAGGTCACTGAGGGGTGCAGAGTGACAGGCTCTGAAATCTGTAGGAATAAAAAGCGATTGTTTCTTAGGTTTCAGAGATGCCTGCTAATGCCAACCACTCACAGGAATTCTCGTTGGGCTCCATCACTTATGGCTGGATTGGGCTCTGTTTTGAAAAGATGAATGAGAAATAATCAAGCACCGTGGATAGGGGTTCTGCTATTTAAAACATTAAAAAGAAGTGAAATCCTGAATTAGAGCTGGCTGCCCATACTAAGCCAGAGACTCTGGAGGCAATGTTGGCCTTTGCTCTCATCTGGTCCTCACAGCTGGTTGTCCGCACAGAGATTCTGAATGCATGTGTTCGTGTGCAGTTGTTCTGCAGATAAATGATGTGTGTGATGACCGAAAGCAACATCCTTGAGAAGATGGTGTATGCTCTAGTTCCTCCAAGTCTCGAGCGACCACTTAACACTGCCACCTTCCATGCCATGAGGACTCATTAACTCATTAGAAAGGGATGGGGTATTTCAAATCTTTTGCAAATTCACCTGTGTGGGAGAGGAAACCATTGGGGAGACAGAGTTCCAGAGGGAAATGGAGTCTCAGAGCTCAAGACCTGGCAGGTTCCAGTCCCTGCCATGCGGTATGTGTTCTCAATACAAGAGAGCCATTCCTCTAAGCTGCAGCTGGCACGATCTTTTAATATACACATACGATTCTGTTGCTTCCCCTTTTGAAACACTCCACTGTCTTCCCATTGGGCTTATGATCCCCAGTTCGGTGGCCTCTACGAATGCCAGCCTCCCAGACTCCCATATGTCCTTGTCCTTTCCTCTAGTTTCTGATCTATTTCTTCCAGAGGCCCTCTCTCACCTTCCCAATTAAATACGCCTGTCAGAATCTCTCATTGCCTTGATCTCAGTATCATCCCTAGGTTTGTAGAGCACTCTAGGCAGGCGGGAACACAGTTGCTTTGCTCCCGTGACAAAGTGAGGTGACAAGTCTGGAATGCTTATTGTGTTTCCAGGCACTGTGTTGGGCATTATAAAGGCAAGACAGAATCGCCCTAGTTGCCAGCAGTGATCCTATCAATTAAGTTTTTTTTATTATTCCCATTTTAAGGGTTTAAAAACTGAGGCTTAGCTAAATGAAGGAACTTGCCCAAAGCCCTGCAGCTGGTAAATGGGATCTACAGGCAGATGATTCCAGAGCCTGAACCCGTAACAGCCAAGCCAGTGATTTTCAGAACGTGGTCCCTGGACCAGCAGCATCAGCGTTGCCCGGGGCCTTGTTTAAATGCAGATTCTCGGGCCCCGTCCCACACCGGCCAGACCAGAAACTCTGGGACGGGGGCCCATGGATCTGCATCTGAACAACTGCTCCAGGGGATTCCACTGAACACAAAGGTTTGGAAACCATGCTCCAGGCCATATTTCTATCTTGTTAAGGCCCTACATACTAGGCACTTAATAAATGTTTAAATACAGCATGGAGGGAGGGGAGCAAAGAAGGGAGCAGGCAAACCACTTCCCAAAGAATATGCTAAGGTAGGTAGACGATGCTGCGGGGGGGTGCCGAGGCTTGGCCATACTTTAATCTCCAAATTGCAAAAACATTAACATTATTGATTGATCAGACATCAATCCAACAGAAATTTAATTAAATTAGAATGTGTCACCGAGCAGACCTGGCTGCGTCACGCATAAATCTCAGGTAATAAGTTGACAAAGAGACAGCCGCCAGCGATGCCCAGCCTGGCTGAATCCGTCCCCCCACCCCCCCTCCCAACCACAGGCCCTTCCCGGGCCGCCAGGAGCCCTGCACTGTTGCATGGAAGGCACAGGTGAAATGGGGTGAGCCCCTGATTTATGGGACCCACGGAGTCCCCGGCAGCGTGGTGTCCAAGGAGTGCCTCTTCCTGCGAGATTTACGGCTGCCCTCGGGTAGCCTGCCAGGACTGGGGGGAGGCCCCTGCCCTCGCCTGAAGTGCTGACCATGCTTGCATCTCCCGGGTGAGAGGATTAACACACGGGGTGTCCTCACGGCAAATGTGTCCTCTGGAGGAAGCCAAGTCCTGGGAGGGAGGGCAGAGCCCTGCTCTTGTTTGGCCCGTCTGCCCTCGCCTTGGGAATGTATTTTGATGTCAGTGCCCAGCTGCACCTGCTGTCCCAGAAACAGGGCTGGAGCGGCCCCAGAGCGCTCTGGTCTCAAGGCACACGTATCCTCAATTTGCCCAGCCTTGGCTCGCCCGGAGCAGGCACAGGGGTGTTGGCACTGCGGACTGGCAGAGTATACTGGGAGGCCCCCGTGCCCGGGAAGGTCCAAATTCTTCAGGGAAGAGGAAAGGGGTGGCTGAGGACTAGATAATCCAGGGGGGGCAGAACAGAAACCAGAGAAGCGACTGCTCCAGGGAGCGTGATAAATCACACAGGCTATTCTCGTCCTGGGTCGGGAAGGTTACAAGGAGGAGACCCTTCTAACGGAGATCTCTGGTACTTAGTCCTCCAGCTTTCTCTGATTGCCTTCAATCAATGGAAGGCTCAGACTTCATTTTTAATAGCCATCTTCCACATGAGGCGTCACACTGTAGTGACAATCAGGCTGGCCTTGCTTTAGTAGGCATTTGTTCCTTAACCCCCTTCGTGAGGCATCCCAGACACCCAGGCCTGGCTCTAGAGCAGAAGTCAAAAAACTGTAGCCCTGCAGGCCCAAGCCCTGCCCACCACCTGTTTTTGTAAATAAAGTTTTATTGAACATAGCCATGCTCACAAGTTGGCACACGGTCTACAGCTGCTTTCCTGTTACAACGACACAACTGAGCTGAAAATATCTAACACCCATACCTTTACAGAAAGATTGCAGTGACTTGTATGCTCAAGAAATGGAAACTGGTTAAGAACATAGCACATAGAACGTAGAGCATAGCTTGGGATTTAGAGAGATCAGGGCTCAAACGCTGGTTCGCCCCCTCCGTCAGCTGTGTGGCCTTAGGTGAGTAAAGTTACTCTCAGCTTCAGTTTCCTCCCCTGCAAATGCCAATAATAAAACTGTCTAATAAACAATACATGCAAAAATGGTCATGGCAGAGGCAGGCTTCGTCCGCTTAACGATCTCCTCATGATACGTTTTCATGTTCTTCCCATTACACAGACACAAGTGAGCTTAGACTTGAAAAGCGAGTAATATAAATACGCCATCTCAACCCTGCTCAGAAATGCAGAGTCAGCTTCTTCCTTTCCCCACCCCCATCCTCATAAGCAGCACCACTGTATTTGTAAAGAAAGACATTTCATCACACGACCGGCCAACACTGGCATTTTTCCGGGACGTGCTTACATTTGGAACGTGAAAAATGTCCCAATAGATCATGTGAGCCACAGAGATAGGAACACTGGTTCTGAGGAAGTGGGAACTTCCTTGAAATGTCCCTTTCCTTTGTCTTCTGAACCCCAACACTTAGCCTGGTTGGAACCTTGCCAACAGGGACGCCCATCCGCCCTTTCCTGGCAGAGCTGGTCAGTGGGTGCAGGGTAGGCCATGATGCTGGGCCCCAGAAGGGACCAGGAACAAGGACCACAGTTGGGGGCACAGCAACAAAGGTATCCCACTTCAAAGGCATTAGGGACACAGAGGACCAAAGGGGCGACATCCAGTCCCACTGTGAGTTCCCCCCCAGAGAGAAGGGTCCATGTCTTCCAACACTATGCAAATACTATTACTGATGACAACAGCCAACATTTGTTAACTTACACTTGCTGGGTGCAGTGTCAAGCACATTTTACTTAATTCTCACAACAATCTAGTGGTGTTTTATTATTCTCCCCATTTTTTTTTCTGAGAAAATGGAGATTTAATGATTTAGTGTATTGTAGGAAGAGGATCCAGGATCCCATTGTCCAACATGGTGCTTGGCCATAGGAGGCATGCAATATGGAGTTTCCAAGAGGATGGACGGATGCATGGATGACTAGAGGGATGAATGAATGACATAGATCTGACTCTAGAACTTGTGCTCTTTACCACAATGCAATACTGTTTCTTATTCATCTTTGTATTCTGAGAACCCAACACAAGGAGAGGCACTCAAATTATTTAGCTTACTATGAAAGGACAAAAGATTGGAATCACAAGTACCAAGATTTCTTCTAGGTCTGTTATCAGCTGGGTGAGATCCATCATCTGTAAGACAGGAATAATGATATTTACCTCATGTGGTTGCCATGAGGAGTAGAGAGGGATAGGTGGAGATAGACAGACAGATAGACAGACAGATAGGAGGGGCCAGATGGATGGCTCAGTGGGTGGACAGATGCATGGATAGATGGATAAAGTGTGTTACTTAGTGCTTGGAAGACAGTGGGTATTTCAATAAATGGAAGTTACCATTATGGTCATGTTCATTACATCATACCATCTCCAACCACATTATCATAATTACTCTAGCAGATGTTTGTTGAAGACACTACTAGGTCAATGCCATTTCACAGGTCCATACTTGTTGGACTTTCCTACTGGCCTGCCTTTCTGTTTCTCATTGTCATTCTTCTGAGGGAGAAGGAGACAGCAAGTGTAAGGTGCTGAGATAGAAGAGGTACTCTTCTATGTTTCACAGCAGAGCTGCTCTGCCCATCTATCTGAAAACTTTTTTTCTTTCCCCCTGATCTCACAGATCTAAAAGGTCCAAGGACATCCCAAAGAGCATGGCAGATTTCTCAACTCCAAATTGTCAGCATGCCCTGGGTAAAGAGCAGAGTGTTAAGAATGCTGAGATTTAATACACAAAGACTCTCAGACGTTTTCACCCAGGTCCTCATGCTTGGCCTCACTGCAGATTTCTGGGGGCACTAGGTATTTGTCATTTACCCCACTGTGCGCTTATAAAGACCTGAGGTTCAGAGATACACCACAGACTTCTCCTAGGATATCTGGCCATGCCAGGAATGGAGTGTGACAGGTGGTCTATTTCCTTCTTTATTGTTCTGTATTACCAAGTTTTCTGTAAGGGATGAAATCTGTGTTTATTATTAGTGGAAAACACTTCTAAAAGATGACAGAAGGAGAACCATAGAGAACTCGGGAGAGCATGTCCCTGTGAAGCACACTTTTCTTCCTCATACGTAAGATGGAGTGCAGCTTCCTGGTAAGGAAAGAGCCCACAGCCATCTCCCTTGTTTTCTCCCTAACCAGCAGATCTTTCCTTTCCTTCACTCTAAAGTCGTTTATAAGGAGCTACCATGTATAAGTGTCTGATTTAAGTCCCACCAGAACTAGCTAAGACTCCCAGCCAGCCGCCAAGTGGCTCAAAGACTCCTGACAGAAAGGAGAACTCTATTACATGGAAACATGGCCAAAAGCCACTAGACACCCAGCAATTCCACTGAGGAAACTACCCAAGAGAGATGAAAACACACGTTCACACAAAGACATGCGTGCAGGTACTCATAGCAGTATTAGTCAGGATTGTCAAAAAAAAAAAAAAATGGCAATCACCCAGATGTGTATCTACTGGTGGAGAAAGAAACAAAACACCTTCTTGCCACACAGTGGAATATTATGTAGCAGTGAAAAGGAAAAAATAGTAAGGCCACACAGTAGATGAACCTAACAAACACCACATACTAAGGGAAAGAAACCAGTCATAAAGAGAGCATCATATATGGCTCCATTCACGAGATGTCCAGAAAAGGCACATCTACGGGAGGGGTAAGTAGTTATCGAGGACTTGGAGGCAGGGAAGGAATGGGGGTTGACTGCTAAGAAGAAGGGGTATTTCCTATTGGACTGGTGAAATTGTTCTAAAGTTAGAGTACTGCTTACATAGATTTATAAATGTACTAAAACCTATTATATTTTACTCTTTAAACAAGTGAATTTTGATGGTATGTATATAAAATATATCTCAGTAAAGCTGTCAAAAAAAAAAAAATCTGCCACAGGAAGAAAATAAGGCGAGAATGTGTGTCATTGCAGCTAGTCAGCGATGGACAGGTGTGTACTGAGGACCAGGAGGGACAAAACAGCATTCCTCTCCCTACGGAGTCTGCATTCCGGAAGGGAAGGACCGAGAGTAAGCAAAGAAACACATATACACTGCAGGTTGTGATGAGGGACATTAAGTAAAACAACGTGAAATAACAGGCAACGGAGTCAGGGTGCTAATTTTCTCTGTGCCAACGAAACCTTTTCTGATAAAGTAACCTTTTAAGCAGAGACCTGGATGGAAAAATAGAGGGACCTAGGGGCTGACACATTCCAGGCAGAAAAGAGAAACTGCAGAGGCCCTGAGGCTAAAACATGGTTCCTGAGAAACAGTTGTGTTCTATGGAAAAGGTGATACTAGAGCTGGGCTTTGAAGCATGAATAGGAGTTCCCTGCCATCTTTCCCAGGCAGGTCTCCTGAGGCTCTTTACATGTCCTAGTGCCTTTGAGCATAGCACCCACTAGCTCATACAGTGCTGAGCAAGCTGTGGGTTCCTGACACAGAAGAGTGAACAAGTGCATGAATGAGAACCCCAGTTTTCCCTAGGGTCTGGGAGAGTGACAAGGGGATCTTGGTGCTCCAATATCAAACCAACAGCCCATTTCCTGGGACATGGCTCCCACCCCTGTTCCCAAAGGTCTTGTTGGTATACTCTGCCACTGACCTCTGGACACACATGGTACTTAAAGCCCTAGCCAAGCCTAGCACAGCACACAGCAATCCAAACACATTCTCTCCAGATAGCAACTGGATCCTTTTTCTTTCTTTTCCCAGGACTCTGACATCCACTGATAAAAGAAGGCATGACTTCCTTCATTCCCAGCTATTCAGGAGCAGTCTCAGGATGCCAAATCCAAGTCAGGTGTGTGGCAAGATAATCCAACAGGACAATGACTGTTCTGGAACTTCACTCCTCCCTACCAGCCAGGGTAAGTGCTGGAGAGAGGCACGACAGGAAGGACACCATCGCATCGTCTTGTTGGCTCCCGCACTAGTGCATATGGCAGGTGGATGTTTCCCTTTGCAAACAGTCAGAAGACCCATAAAGAAGGCTCACAGCTCATGCCAAACAAATGCCCAACAAAAAAGGAGAGAGAGAGCACATAGGCACGCATGCATACACGATCCCGGATGTCCTGGGCTCCCTGGACAGTTCAGGGCATGCAGGCCTCAGCCACTCCCCTGAGCTTGGGGAAAGGGCACAGGGTGAGGGTGTCTTTATGACGTTATTGATCAATTCTCTACCTGCAGTTAAAAACCATGCCCAGACAGACAATAAAAATAAGTACTTAATCGTATCGCAGCTCTGCTGGCTAAAAATGGATTTTACACTTAAAGATACAGCTGATCCGGGTGAGGGTTTTAATGGCATTTTTGAGTTTTAAATTAAAAAAAAAATCAAATCTTTGAAAAAATTAAATGAGAAATCACCAGTGCTGATCTTCAGGGGTTCTTCTCATAACATCTGCAGACCCAGGGGATTGGGGGTTAGGGTTTATAGAGCATAGGGCGGGGAGGAATCTGCTCTGAAGTGTACTTGGGAGAGGCGGGCCTTGGCATGTGTGTAAAGAGAGGGAGAATGAGCAAGAGGAAGGGAAGGGAGCAGCACAGACGCATGGAACAGAGTATCTCCCTAGAGGGGAGTGCCAGGAGAGAGGTGGAAATGAAAGAAGGAACTAGAATCATTTGTTGTCTTTCAATTAGAGATCAGGGGCCACTCCCTCATCCACATCTTTCTAGATGGTGCAGGAGAAGAGAACCCCACTGGAAACCGTCAGGCATTTTGTTACTTACTTCTTTGGGGAGAAATTACCCCTGTCTCATTTCTACGATTGGTGTTTATAAAAACTCCTCTCTCCCCTGCCAAAGGGGCAGATTATGTTTGATGGATCTGTATGTTTCCATCGCTCATCTTTCCACCCCTCGTATATATTAGGCGGTGAGAGACTGTTGAGAGAGTAACTGGCTGGACAGAGAGCTAAATGAGAAAACTCCCAGTCAAGGGGAAAGGACTGGGGTTTCCCGGGGCTTTTGGCCGAGTGCCCCTGTGTTTCTAGTCCATCTCCACAAAAGCCCACTGAGGTTGAGATGGGGTGCATGGGAAAAGAGATTTGGATGTTACAACGGAACCAAATCACAAAGTTGCGGTCTGTCCATCTGTTCAATTCCACAGCTACTTTTTCTCCTCCAGATTCCACACTGCCTTGTATTACCTATCTTTGTGTGTGTGTGTGTGTGTGTGTGTGTGTGTGTGTGTGTGTGTGGTGAAGGAGAAAAGCCCTGAGCATAGCTATGACCCAGACCCGCCCAGTGACCCAGTGAGGAGGCAGGAAATCACTCACTATCAGGAAATCGAGGGTAAGAATATTCCCACCTCAGCCTGGAATATGTTAGATCATGTGGCTTTAAGGGGGAAGGTCTGAAAGCAAGGGGCATGACCGCCCATGGCTGAATATGTGCCCTAGCATTAGACATGTATGGACTACCCAATGGGTAGTCTACTCAAGCTTTCTAGATGCTGTGCTGGTAACAGGGCTGCTGGTGGTCACACGGCCTACCTCCAAGATAAAGCAGCATACACACATGCCTTCACTGGTCATCCTGACCACAGCATTTCCAGAAATCTCTTCTCCAAGGCCACGTGCAGCTCAGTTGGGTCTCTTCTCATTGCCTTCATGGCATCTCATACAGAACTGGGTCTTCTGGTTACCAGAATAGGAAGGAATGGGAAGGAAGCTAACATTGATGGATTGCCTGCATTCTGATGGGTATGATATTACATAATGTATTTAAAATTAAAAGTTATATGTAAGTGTGTCTGACTAGGAAGAACTTCCTCAGGAGATGAGGATATTCTCAGTTGTCATGAGGGTGTGCATTACATAGGGTATAGATATTTGCCAAAAGTACAAAGTTAAGATGTGTGCATTTCAGTGTATAAGACTTTTACCTAAAATACTATAAAAATGAATAATTATTAGGTGGGGGGGTTTTAAAAAAACTGGCAGAATGTTAGGTATTATTAAAGCTACATGATGAGTACACATGGGTCATGCTTGCAGGCAAAACTCTAAGATGACCCCCAGTGACCCACACCTCTGTAGAATTCCCTCCCCTTGAGTGGGGGGCTAAGCCTATGACTATGATGCAATGTCATTCCTGTGATTATGTCACACCATGTGGCAAAGGCAAAGGGATTTTACAGATGCAATGCAGGTCTCTTACCAGTTTGACTTTTAGTTAATTCAGAAGATTATCCTAGACCTAACCAGGTAAGACCTTGGAAGAACATTTAGGCCTTTCCTGAATCCAGAGTCACAAAGCAGGAGAATCTTAGCCAAATAAGCCTCCATGAGTTCTATGGCTGGAAAGAAATGAATTCTGCCAAAAGCCTCATGTGCTTGGGAAAGGACCTCCAGCTTTGGATGAGAACCCCTTGACTGTGGCCTTGTAAGACCCAGAGCAGGGGACCCAGTTAAGTCGCGCCCAGGACCCTGACCCACGGACACCTGCCGTGAGATAATAAAGAGGAGTCCTGTTAAGTTGCTTAAGGTGTAGAGATTCATTGTAGAGCCCTGAGAAACAAATGTAACCTTACCCTGTTTACTTTGTATACATTTGAGATTTTCTATAATAAAAGGACAACAAATAAAGTAGGCATGGGTACTTGAGACTTTAATAACAGTGTTAAAGAGCGGGGGTGTGATTTAAGGCCCAGTTCCACTCCTCTCTTGCACTGGAGGCTGGCAACATTTACTTGCTCTCTCTGACCCTCGGTTTCTTCATCTTCAAAATGAGAAGACCAAGAGGATCCTCCCATAGGAAGGCTGTGAGCTGAGGCAGGAGGATGTGGGTCGTCAAGGTGTTAGGTGAGAGGACACATACCATCGCCGCGAGGCTGACAGGATGACAGCGAGTGAGTGGATTTGGAGTCACATGGCAGAGGGCTCCTGTCACTGATTTCCTGTCTAACCTTAGGCAAGGAAGCCTGTCATCCCTGTGCCTTGGCATCTCCATCATTGAAAGACTTTTTTTTAAATGTGATTTCCTATAAGTGCTCATGCGCACGCAGGCTTGAGGAGAGCTGCCATAGGGATTTGCGTTACTGAAACTCATGTCCAAGGTCTTTTCTGGGTTTCTTGTTCCAAAAGGTCAAGTGCAACCCACACCTGTCACAGGTGATGATCCCCACCTCAAGGACATCAGGCATTTCTGACAAGGCCAGTTGGAAGTTCCCAGAGCACTGCAGGGCTTAAGGGAACAAGGATACCAGCAACGGTTGAAAGGACCGAGAGAACTGCTGTAATTACTTTAATTTGAACTTGGCAATGGTCAGAGCTGTCAGCGACACTCCTCTTCTTGAAGAAAAGGTGTCACAGGATCATTTTAATGACCATGAGGGCTCTGTTGTGCACTGCAGCCGAAAGATGTCACTTCAAGGGCCACAGGAGCCAGGTGCAAGGGCTCAAGGAGGGACAGAGATGAAAGCCTGCCCCTCTGCACCTCCCCCAGCCCACCTCCCCACCTGCCAGCAGACAAGATTTGTTGTGGACACAGAACTCCAAGGGGCTGTTCTCAGGTCTGTACAGCACAAAAGAGCCCAGTTTCTGCAAGTCCGGCTCTCTTTGTAGAAAATGTCATTTGCCAATCCATATTCTCCTCCCCCATAAGAAAACTACCTTGAAAACCTGTGTTCCCCCAAGGAGGGAAAGCATACATGTACTGGCCCTCCTACCAGATGCCAAGCATGGCCAGCCACTTCATGTGCATTTGGTGCCTTACTATTCTTATGACTGGATTTATTTTCTTAGCGGACCCTGATTTTCCCTTCACCTTAAACTACTTTACATCTTATTTGTTGTGTGAGCTTTTACAACCTGCCTGAAATTCACTGGAGAGAGGTGACTTTTTTTTTTTTTTTTAAAGATTTTATTTATTTATTTGACAGAGAGAAATCACAAGTAGATGGAGAGGCAGGCAGAGAGAGAGAGAGAGGGAAGCAGGCTCCCTGCCGAGCAGAGAGCCCGATGCGGGACTCGATCCCAGGACTCTGAGATCATGACCTGAGCCGAAGGCAGCGGCTTAACCCACTGAGCCACCCAGGCGCCCCGAGAGGTGACTTATTCAAAAAATAAGCAAATACACCGAGCTAGACATTATTAACATGCTTTTATAGATAAAAATACTAAAGCTTAGAGCACAACTTGCCAAGGGCTCAGAGTTACTGCGCTGTAAAGTCCAATCACAAAGTTTTCCCACTAAGACTCCCGAGCCCTCCTCACCTCTCCCCTGCATGCCAGCTCATAACAGCCAATAACAATCACAGCGAACCCTGAGTAAGGATGTACTTACTCTATGTGCTTCTAGGTCTGTGTTTTACGAGCCCATGAAGAAGTTTTTCATTTCTCTACTGCACAGATAAGAAAATGAGCCCGAAGCCAGGGGCCTTATGAACCTGACCAAGGTCACACAAAAGAGCTGTGCGGCCAGCACTTGAGACCAAGACGTTTGTTTCCAAAGCCTGCACTGTATGTAGTTCTGGGGTCCCGACAGGGAAGAGCAAAACCAACACCATCAGCCACAGTGACAAGCCGTGTAGCGGAGCTTAGACACCGTTACAGTGGGGCATCCTTATTTGCAGAAACCGGAAACCTTATTAGCATGTCACTGGAACCGCGTGCCACCCAGCATGCCCGTGTGCCATCTCTGCACAGCATCTCCATGCACCGTTCCATGTATACTTCCTGGCATGCCTGTGTCCCCTCCCCATGTACCATTCCAGTATGTGCCACCCTGATACACCATCCCAGTGGTCCCTGCCAGCATGTGTGTGCCATCTCTGTGTACCTTCCCCATGGACCAATGTCACATCCCAGTGTGCCATTTGATGTAGCATCCCAGTGTCCCTACGTTCCATCAGAGTCTACTCATGCACACTCGGGGTCCTACGCCACTGCTGCAGCAGACCTGCATTCCGCCCCAACATACTAATCTCCCATCCCCATAAGGACTCCATAAACTCAAGAACCATATTCTTTTGCTGGGTATGTTGTAGGAACAAGCGAATGCTTCATTGCAAATGTCTGGATATGCATGGGTTTTAAGACCTGCCCTGGCACTCCGGTTCCTATCGGTAGTTCCATACTTGAGTGGCATTTGCAGGGGAGGTGCCATCATCACAGGCTTTAATAGCTGCACTTGCAAGGGATCAACTCCCTGCTGACAGAGGGAATCCTCAGCCTCTCCCGTTAGAGCCGAGCCAGCTCACCAGAATCTGAGAGGGAAGCAAGCTAGGTGTACAGACCACAGCATGGAGTGTTTAGAAGCTCATTCTACCCTGTACCCCAGGCAGGGTGGGGGATTTCCTTCCAAAGAAAAGAAGGAAAGGAGAGAGACTCCTGCAAGCTAACATCTGTGCCAGTACTTTTTATCAGGGATCGGATTTTGTCATTTGTTGGCACTGTGGACCCAGTTCTAGAGATGAGAAAATTGATGAAGAAATGATCGCTAGGCTCAGAGCATGGGGTCTACTCAGTGATGGGGCTGGGATTCGAACCAGCTCTTCACAGTTCTACCCAACTTCCCACAGGCTTTGGATGGGCAAAGTGATTAGGAGACCAGCTAGCTGCTGGTGAGAAAGAATGCACGCATCCTGTTGTCGGAGGACACCATTGAGGCCCACACTAACTCTCTCCTTTAGGTCAAGCTCAAGGGCATAATATTAATAGAATATTTAGCTTGTCCCCAAATACACCTTAACTGTGTTGCTGGGTCTGAGAACCAGCTCTCAGAACTTTGATTTCAGGTACAGTAAACTTGTGAATATCCACACGCTGGAAAGACTACATTGAAAACCCATGTCACACAGAAGGGACTGCTCAAACTCCCCAATTAGTAACATGTTGTCGGTTTCAATTCTTTTTCAGGTGAAACTGGGCAGGTGGAATTCTCAGCTAAGGTGAAAGACTTTTCTTTTCTTTTCTTTTTTAACTCTTTTACAAAATACATTTTTAATTGGTTTGGATTTTTAAAAAAGGCAATTCCAAGCACAAAATGGTATGACCCAGATTGGGATAAGCAGAGGAAGGAGACAGGAAGGGGCAGAAGGTTCCTCCTCCAGGCCTCAGATCAAGAGTGTGGGTGCCATTATGCAGGAGCAAAAGTATCCAAAGCCAGGGGCTCTAATTTGTACCTGGCATCCAGATGTTCTGTCGGGTTTCACAATGGGAAAAGTGTACAGGGATTAAGGTGAGTGGGAGAGTAGGAGGTCTATATGAGAGAACATCTCAGGGGCCATGGACAGAGCTGGAATTGGACAGAGCTGGCTTGGAGGTGTGAGGACCTTGTACTACGAACCGAAGAGTGGACATGGAGGGTAGGCTTATCAGAGGCCGCTAGGTTTTCACCAGACCCTATCTCCCTTTCCTTCTGGGAAAACAGACTACATTTCCCAGCACCTTTGGCCCTTAAGGTAGTGTCATGTGACTTTGTTCTGGCCAAGAGATTTGAGTAAGGTAAATGGTGTCATTTCCAGCCTGGTTCCTGCAGTTTCTTACTTGATCCTTTTCCTTCTCCTTCCCCCCTGCTAGCTAAACAAAGAGGAAGATAGGAATCTAGGAAAATGGTAGAGTCACACTCTAGAGTCCCTAAACCACCAACTGGAGGAGGTCTGCCCAACCAGGAACCCCCTCCTTGAATTTGCTTCATAAAGGATTGGATGTTGTCTGCTTAAAATTGGATTTCCTGAGTTGACTAGTTCTTTTTTTTTTTTTTTTTAATTTTTGCACCTATCTTGATCAATAAGCAGGCTGAGTAACGTCAAATGCCAGGTACCATACTGAGGGCAAGAATTAACCTCGGGAGACTCAGTATCTTTAGCAAGAGAATGTGAAGCGGTAAACCAGGTAGGAGGCTCACAGGTAAGCAAAGAAGAAAGAGCACACTTTTAGGGAGCCTGGGCAGCGCTGTGCAGCAAGGGAGAAGCTGGCTCTTGACCACTGTGTATGGTCCTAGTACCACTGTGAATACTGCACCAACTCACACATGCCCATGCTTTTTTACCCCTCCCTGCCCCTGACAATCCCAGTCATCCATCCGTTCATCCATTCCTCCCTCCATCAGTCCAGCCGTCCATCTAACCATCTTTCCTCCAACTCACCCATCCACCATCCCTCCACTCATCTCTCCATTCAGTCGTAAACATGTCCTGAGTATCTTCTGCCTCCCAGACCCAATGCCAGCCCTGGCCCCAGAATGATGGACACTAAACGGGTGCACCTAGGGAAGCACCCACCCAGACAGAAGGGACAGTCACGAGAAGGTGCTGACACTGGAACAGGGTGTGACCTGCTAAGACTTTGGGAAAGTTACTCTGACACAAGACTGACTGTCAGCATGGAAGCAGGAGAGAATGAAGACCAAGGACGGGCCACGAAAGCAGAAACTGCTGGGTCATGGGATCAGGTCTGCAGAGGGCCATGAAAAGAAAGGGAGATGTGAAAAGCGTTGGTACCAGCCCCTCCTCCCACTAAGGGGAGACTACAGTCATATGACAGTTTCATTTCCCTCAGAACATTCTTGGCACTTTCCTTCTTCTCTTTTTCCCCCCTATCTGGGGGTTTATTTCCTTCTGCAGGGGAAGTGCGGCGTGCAAATCTCTGGCCCCTCTCCAGAGTCCAGGAGGAGCTTTGCAGCTGCCTTCTGCCTCCAACCCAAGATCTCTCCGAGACTGGAGGGATTGGAAAATCAGCAAGCTGGTCTCTTACAAAACCTGATCTGGCTGCTGGATGCCAAGTGATGCTATCAGTTGATTAAAACACAGCCTGCCAGCTTCCTGTTCGGTAGAGGGAGCATGATCTGATGGGGCATGGTCCTGCACATCACCTACGGCACCACCCGCTCCTTCCCACGTGACATCAGACTTTCTGTGCCCACTTGCACACTGCAGGGAAGCTCTGAGCATGCTCGCAAGGAGGCCCTTCCCTTTCCTAGGAGGGGGTAGTGGCGGCAGGAGGGGATCACCGAGCAAAGCAAAGCTACCTGTCCCCAGGGACTGAGGGGGAGGGCCACACTGCTTGCCTTGTCCCGTGTGGCACGCACCCTCTCCCTTCCTCCCGTCCATAAATATGCCCCAGGATCTCTGTGTGCAAACACTGTGGGAGGCAAAGGGGATAAAACGGGGCAGAAGGAGGGGGAAGGAAGGGACTCATCCGGGGTCTGTGCTCTCACAGGGCACGTCAACTGCAGAAGGGCAGCAGTAAATCAGGAGAAGCATGGAGGGGAACTGGTGCACAGGCTCCCAGGAGCAGGTATGGGGCAGGAGTGACCAGGCCACGGAGCTTCTCCCAGGCAGTGAAAACCAGGACGAAAAATCAGTGTTTTCTCTGTCCTAGCAGAGGCACAGAGTCTGCTAGAAGGGGGAGGTTATGGTTCCACTTGGCTTGAAGAAGGTCCACAGAGATGAGGCGACAAGAAGAGCAAAGCCTAACGCGGCCCGCAGGTGCAGACACAGGAGGGTGTCAGGTGAGCGCCACCACCCCCCCCCCCCGAGGTGGGGGCTGGTCAGGTCTCCATCCTCACAGTGCTCCGCTGTCTGACAAGCACCCACACCTTGACAAGCTTGACCGTCCTTGCCCTTGACTGGCCTCTGGTGGGAAGGTGAGGATGTGAGTCAGCCTTCATGGAACAGGGCCATCCTGAGCAGCCCCAGCGGCCAGTGATGGGAGACAATACTCAATGGCTAGGGAGAGGTGTGCGAGGAAAAGGCTGGGGGAAGAAATGGTGGGTGCCAGGCGCTGCCTTGGGCAGTTCCCATCACTGTCTCACTGAGTCACCTGGAAGCCTTTATGAGGCGCCTTGTTAACCCCCTTGTTCTACCTTGGGGACAATGAGACCAAGAGATGGTTAAGGGGCCGGCCCGGTGTCATGTAACCAGCACGCGACAGGACCAGGGTGAAACTCCAGGTTCCCTGCAGCCAAGTGTCTCCCTCCCTTGATAGGCAACAGATGATAAGGCTCAGGGGTGGGGGAGACTTTCATAATCCCTCTGAGAGTGTAACTCCGGGGACCACCGTCCTCTCCTACACTGGAGCCCAAGTACCCCAGTGCCCGGGCCCTCGGGGTCTGAGAAAGGAGCAGAGCAGGATATCTGCGGATGACCTCAGAAGTGACTCAGCCCTTCTGGCCACAGGCACATCCACTGGGTGTTCCCTGGGCCAAGTCCTCACCAAGGGTCAAGCAGGTTCACTTTGGTGGCTTATGGTCCCTGCTCTGCTGGAGCACAAAGGGGCCTGCAGGAAAGGCACAGGAGACAGCTCCCTTGGAAAATCCATGAGCATAATCCTGGCTGCAGCCTGGGCCAGGTGACTGCCACGAAGGTGGTGATGACACCCTGGTCCCCTGGTCACTCCAGCTTGGGGCTAAGTTCTGACAGAAGGGCCCCTGGTCCCTTGGTGGCAACACTCCATACAGGGCTGGAGTCAATCAAGCTGCTGGTAGTTGGGACTGGTAGGAATCAATGGAGCTGCTGGAAGTTGGGACTGGTAGCTGGGTGGGGTGGGGGAGTGGTACATGTTTGCATGCGTGTGTGTGTGTGTGTGTGTGTGTTTATAAAAAGTTACTTGGCCAAAGAAAGGTTTGGACTAATAAGCAACACGCGTCACGTAGCCAAACACAATGAAAAAGCAAACCGACCTGGAGTTGAACCTTGGATCTGCCCCTTGAAAGCTCCCTAACTCTGGGTGAGCTGCTCGTTTCCTGAACTTAAATCTTCACTTACAAAAGTGGATATAATACTTATTGGCCTAAAAAGCTTTTAAGAAAATTACAACACATAGTACAAGAAAGAATTTAGCATGAGACATAGGATACAGTAAACCCTTAGTTACAGATGTTTTCCTTCAGGGATCTTGTCTGGAAAGCCCATTAACCCCATCTCTGCCACTTACTAGCTGTGTGATCGTGGGCCAGTGTCTTAACCTCTCTGTGTATCAGCTAACTCACACTGAAACAGAGATCATAACAATACATACCCCATGGAATTGAGGAGTCAAAGAGATAAGACTTTATAATGCTAAGGGCAGTGATAGGCACATAGTAAGCACTGCCTTTTCATGATTATACACCCATGAATTATTGTTTTATGACAAGTTTTTTGTTTGTTTGTTTTTTTAAGATAGATGGCCTGAATCTCCAAACAGGCAGTGTACTCCTTGAGAACCAAGGCTAAGATTGGTCTTCTGAGAATCCCTCATAGCATTTAGCACATGAAAGAAGCGCTAAAAATGTGTGCTGAATATATACTGAATTTGGTTGAATTTGGTCCCCAAGCACAAGGCTTGGCACTCCAAGAAAACAGAACTTAATTATAACAAGGCTCTCCTAAAAAGTTTACAGCAGGTGACTCAAAAGCATCATCAGACTTGCAGTGTGCCTTTTCTAAGCAGCGAGATCCGTCGGGTCCTTCATGAATCTCTCCTCTCTCTCAAGGACTGAAGACAAGTGAAAGGCTTTGAGTCCGGCCAAAGCAAAGTAAGCTGAAAGTAGTCTGCACATGGCCAGCGGCTGGGACAGAGCAGATGAATGAATTACCAAATTAGCAGAAATGACTTTGGCTGAAAACAAGTAAAATTTCCCTCCGATGATGGGATAGATACTTAATGATGAAACTCCACAGGATTTCTGCAGACGGGAACTCTGGACCACTGTGGAAAATGGGAAGGAATTTTGGACGCATTCATTGATTGCTCCAACACACATTAGAGAGAAAAGAAAAGGTCACAAGAGATAATAAACCCTGATTACAGAGTGTCTCGCATGACTGTCTGATAACTATCACTTCTCTGCTCACCCATGACCTTCCCTTGCCAGCTCAGGGGCCTATAGTTCCATTTTGGGCTCATCTCTCTTGATTTTTAGAGGCAGCAGTGCACTTAAAGAAAAGAGAAGCATTTTTGGTCCCACTGTGATTCAAAATGCGTCGCTGCAGAATAAGAAAAATGAAGTTTACATAAAACAAACTTTTCCAAAATGGGTATTTTCACTCATATTTTGATAAAAGTTTTGGAGGTGATATTACATTCACTTTGATAATTTAAGTATTTTTCTTTAAACCTCAGGACAATGTGAGGAAATTCAGATGGGAGCCATATGTTTATCAGAACTAAAACATAAACATAAAATCCTTCTACCCAGGGGCCCCTGGGGGGGAGGCACAGTCGGCCAAGTATCTGACTCCTGATTTTGGCTCAGGTTCTGATCTCAGGGTTGTGAGATGAAGCCCGAGTCAGGCTCTGCACTCAGTCCTCAGAGTCTGCTTGGGATTCTCTCTCCCTCTGCCCCTCCTGCTCATGCACTCTCTCTCTAAAAGAAAGAAATAAATCTTAAATAAAATTCTTCTACCCAAAGACTGATTTCTTTTCTGCTGGCTTTGAGTACCTAGGTTATAGGAAACATAAGCTCTGTGAGATAGAAAAAGATTCTCCATCATAGACGGGGTTAGTAGACAAAGATATTTAGTTAATGCTGAGTCAACCAAATGAAACAGCTCTCATTACAGCAGGACTTATCAGTACCTGTACTATCTAATTGCTGATAAGCGTTATAAATCTCCAAGAAGAAGACAGAACATGAAATACTTCACAAATTCATTTGACCAATAGCTATCACCTACATCATTTAGAAAAAAATTATTCGGTAACCTAAAATAAATAAATCCTTACTGCTACTCACTCTGGGTGAGCTAGAGCTGCCTATGTGAGAAACAAGTTTTATCACAAATGAATGCCTATAAATTGTTACAGGATATCTGCCTAAGTCTTTGAGAGGCTCTTCCACCCTCATACAAAGTGGATTTTAAGTAGACTAGTTGGCATATTTTAAGTCGTCCATCATAAATCTACGGCTCAGGTTTGATGCAGATTAATTCAGTGGTTTTTCATTTCATATGGGGGTGGGAAGGAAAGAAAGGAAGGAATAAAAAGGATTAAGGTTCTTTTCTTTTTTGCAAAGAACATCTATTAAACTCTCCCCAAAACACTGTTTCATACCCTTTCACTAAGTAAGATCTTTTATTCAGGGATCCTTTGATTTTAGAACACCCAGCTTGAATGCCAAGTACATGTCTAATGATGAGCTAAACCAAATGTACGTACTGGGGGACCCCACCTTCATAACAATCACATCAGACAAAACTAGTCTGTGATGATAGAAGTCACAACACTGGTCACTCAGAGAAGGTATTGACTGGAAAGAGGCAGGTGGGACCCTTCTCGGGCGCTGGGAGGATTCTACTTCTTGGTAAGCACAGGAGCGTATGTGAAAGCAAACATTCGCCGAGCTCGTAGGCACCTAAGAATTGGTATACTTTCCTGCATGGTACACCTCAATAAAAAAATAAATGAAAAAGAAATGGAATGACTGAAAAGAGAAATGTTTCCTGTTTGGGACAACTCTGAAGTTACTGTAAAACGAAGACAAAGAACAAAAAGAAGACTTTTTCTTCTATTTGAATCTACTCCAAAGACATGAATAATTCCCAATGCACCCTTTGGGGAAAAAAATCTATTTTACTCCCCAATATGCAAGAGATTCTTATGAAGGTAAGGAGAAGAAAAACATGCTCACTCTCTACACAGACCAAACACCTCTAAGATTTGGGAGGCTTAATTGCTGGTGAGAACCCTGGAAGGCTTCAGAGCACCCCCAGGTCACCAGGAATGTCTGCTGGCTCCAAGAGGCTCCATCCCTTGCTCCCAATGGTAAATAGCTCTGCTTTTGTCTTTGCATATGGATGAACCTCTCCAGCCTGCATTTTAAATAGGACTCTTGCCCTGCAGAGGATAAGACCCTGTGCTCACTACGAGAAGACACGAGGAAATTAGACAGCCTGTCAATCCATGTATTTGAGAGGGATGTGGTTACAAATCAGTGGGAGAAGCATTTGCATCAAGAATGAAAAGTAGAAGTCTCGGCCTTAAAAAGCCTGTCTCTGGAGACCAGAGCGGCGCGTTGGTGTGCCTGGCGCTGGCACCATGAATCATGCACCCTGCCCATTTGGAAGAGCAGGCAGAGAGAGAGACACCTGTACCCTGACACAGCCCTGTCCCTTGCCAGGCAGCTAGGAACCCCTGCTGAACCTGACCCAGCTCCTTTTCCAGTTAGTGGAGAAAACAACTCCTCCTGCAAGGGCTTGGGGGGACCAGGATGGAAGAAAGCACCTTGCACAAGGCGTCCAGAATTCTTAGGCCTTGCACCCTGGCCCGTCCTCCTGGGGTGCAAATGCCAGCAGGCTCTGGTGTCAGACCGCTTACGACTGGAGCTTGGTCCTGTCACTTCGTGCCCAGGTGGTCTGGAGCACGTTCTGAAGCCCCTGTAAATGGGAGGTTGTGTGGTACCCTCTAGTAACCCCTGGGGTTACCCTGACATTGGCAATACTGGGGGGACAGCACTGAACATGGTGTCAGGAGCACAGATGTGCTCCTCACATTGTAGGCTGCCCTTACCATTGTCACTGTCAGTAAGCAGAGAGTCCGAAGGAAGCAACCTTCAAGGGGAAAATCCAACTGGGCCACTTGCTAGTTACCTTGTACTTTGTTTCTGGTCAAGGTGCCTGGGGACATGGGGAGTCCAGCAGTCTACACCTATGAGTGGCAAGACAGGAGGTGGTGATATTTCAAATTGAAGGCAGATAGGGAAGTCAAGGAAGTGGATGACATTATGTTGAATGAGAAGATAAAAAGGCCAAACAACTGGGGAGCCCGAACATCTACACGGCTGCCAATCTATGGGTTACCTGCCCGCACAGGGGCACGGCTTTAAAATCTCTCAGACACGGGCACGGCTGGAAATCCCCCTGCCTCTTGACTGGGTAGCCAGTCATTCAAATGAGGCAGAAATAAAGATACCACCCCAGAGACTCGGTTCCATCAAAACTTTCTGTACCCAAGGAAACCCAAGACGTGTGTGGGCTGGGCTAGCATCCCGCAGAGCTGCTGCAGGAGGAAGTCCTCGGCCTGAAAGCATGAGCTGTGTTTTAAGATTCTCTGGTTTTAATTGGATAAATAAATTATGGCACATTCATACAGCACAACTCACTGCAGCCTTTAAAAAGAATGTGAGAGATCTCCACGTACTGACACGAACAGATACCTCAGATGTACGGTTAAGTGAACAGGGAAATGTGCGCACACAGACACAGAGACACATACATAAATATAAGATTTGGGAACATGTGCCAAACTGCTGGCGAGGCTATTACTAGGTACTTCTACTTTCCACATTATATGCATTAGGACATACAGATACGTATTTCCTTTGCAATGAGAACAAAACGGTGGCTATAAAGGTCTGAAGGTGGTGTGACTATGGTATTTCTACCCTCTTCAGGCTGTCACATCCCCCGGCAGGGGCTGGTGCCCGGGGCTATTAGGGGAGGGGAAGGAGAGATAGGGAGCAGCACCCGGGTTTTCTGAGAATATTTGACCACGTTATTGGTGGATACCAAATCCAAACAGTGATAAGCAAAGGACAGGTACAGGATGGAGAAATAACATGTAGAATCAGAAAACGTGGGAATGAGGATCTATAAATGAGACCATGTCCCACACGATCGAAGCTCAGAGAACAGAACTGGAAACAGAGGCGAGAAGTGAGGGCAAACGGAGGACTTAAGACAGAGCTGTCTGGAAGCCCACCAGCCTGAGATGACACGTACCTAGGGGGCGGCTCTGACTGCTTAGAGCATCAGTGAGGACCAAACACGAGGGCACAGCCGGGTTCTCAAACAGAGCAAACACCAAAGTAAACAGGTGGCTGGTGAGGCGAGCCCCGCAAGGTGCAGGGGCTGCCTCAAGGAATTAACCAGAACACAGATAGATGTGCAGATAGAACCCCGGGTCAACCAGAGGAGCAGGCAAAAACAAACTTCCCTGATATGAAGATTGCATTCTTAGTGTGAATTCATCTTTAAGGGACACAAAACAGGCTGAAAACCAGCTTAGAAGCCCTGGGTCCCCATCTGTTCCGAAGTGGTCATTCTGTACCCACCTCCCCAGGGGAGGCGGGGGGGTGGGCAGGGAAATTGAACACCACTATCCCACTTGTCTGTCCCAGGTGGCCCCTGCCTCCCAGCTATAAATGAGCCTGGTCTGCTTGGGTCGCTGCTGTTCCATAACACCCGAAAAGGAGCACATAACAGAATAAAAAAGTCTCTGCTCCTTGGGGAGCCTGGGTGGCTCAGTGGGTTAAGCCTCTGCCTTCAGCTCAGGTCATGATCTCAGTCAGGGTCCTGGGATTGAGCCCCACATGGGGCTCTCTGCTCAGCAGGGAGTCTGCTTCCCCCCTCCCCCTCTGCCTGCCTCTCTGCCTACTTGTGATCTATCAAATTAATTAATTAATTATTTTTAAAAAGTCTCCGCTCCGGGGACGCCTGGGTGGCTCAGTTGGTTAAGCGGCTGCCTTTGGCTCAGGTCATGATCCCAGCGTCCTGGGATCGAGTCCCACATCGGGCTCCTTGCTTGGCAGGGAGCCTGCTTCTCCCTCTGCCTCTGTCTGCCACTCTGTCTGCCTGTGCTTGCTCTCGCTTCTCTATGACAAATAAATAAAATAAAATCTTTAAAAAAAAAAAAAAAGTCTCCGCTCCGAACACCTAAATTAGCCCGACTGATAGACAGTTTTTCTTAAGAGAATTTGCTTACCTAAACCCAATCAACGAGCCCTGGAAAGTCTCATCCTATCAGGCTGATACCTGCCGGTATAAGCCTTGGGATAGAGCTGGCTAAAGAGATAGGAAGTGGGTGGTTGAGAATCTTTTTGCTTTGAAGAAATGGAAGAGACGGAATTTAAGTAAGCAGCATTTGGACCTAATCTGGCTGTAGGGACAGGCCCTCCACCCAGCTGGACCTTTGCAAAGAGCCCCTGGCCTTACCATTCTTTTTCTTCTTTAACCTAGTCTGGAACCGAGAATGGGCACCTGAGAGGCCAGGCTGGCCATCCCAGCCCAATTAATTAATCAACTTAATTAATTAACTAGATGTCAAACTTGAAATATTTCCTCCAGGCAACAAATCTCAGACCACACTGCAAAGATCTTTGTGAATAAAAACAGCAGATTTTAAAATAAAATAGACTGTCCCCCCACGAGACAGTGCAGACAAGACATGGAGCTACTGGCACCACTCCAGCCAATATAGCCTCTGGGGACCTTTTGGGACCAGACATGAACAATGCAGACAGGAAGCATTTATCATGCTTCTTAGACCCACTGGGGTTGGAACTAGGGTGAGGTGAGTGAGGCATTCGTGTTGGGAACAAAATTTAAGGGAGCACCCCAAATCAACATTCCACTTAATACAAAAAGTCAAAGTCAATGCCCAAATACTCTTGATGAGGAAGATACCAAACTTTTAAATAAAGAAAGGACTGGATCCTGTATGTGCATCACTGTCTCTCATCTCATTCAGCTCCAGGCCTATATTCCCTGCACCTAATAGAACCAAGAAAGGTGCTTTTGACCTAGGACCCCACTTTCCCCTCCTCACCATGAATATATACCCAACAGAAATGCATTCACCAAGAGACAGGTACGAGAGGTTCCCAACAGCGCCATTCACAGTAGTCCCAGAGCAGGACTAAAATGCCTACCCACAGTGAGAAGATAAGTACATTGTGGTCTATCCATTCGATTCCCATTCAGCAATGAGAATAAACCAACTATTGCCACACGCACGTGCAATGAATCCCACGTGGGTGTTTTCACTTCATGGAAATGCACTGATTTGTGCTCTCTTCTATACGTAATGTATACTTCAGTAAGATTATATAAGGAAATAAATAAATAGAAGCAAATGGCAGCTGACTCCCTTTGTGTTAATGTGTACGTCTCACTTCAATGTCGTCTTTATGTGGGCCCGGAAGAAGGACATTTCCCTTGATATCTTCTGAGACAAGTTTCAAAGGAAGATTTTCTCCTCTCCAAAGCCTTATCGGGAGCAAAGATCTCACCCTGAGTCTCTAAATCTCTGTGGATGGGTATCAGTAAAAATGGAATGTTCTTTCTGCAGTCCACAATCCCTGATTCTACTTGGATTTCCCTGAAAATCAGGCTCTTTCAAAAGGCCCAGAATTGATGGTCTTTGGGTAATTTGGGGGTTGACCGCAAACACTAAAGCCCTCCACTGTTACTTCCAAAGTCTTCTATCATGCCATCCGTACCTGCACCCAGAGCCGTGGACTATGGCTGTATTCATTTTCTACTGGCGCCCTAACAAATGACAACAAGCCGCCCGGATTCAGAGCACACACTTGTATTACATTGTAGTTCCCGAGGCCAGGGGAATCCAGTATGGACCCCGGCAAACAAGCACTGGAGTGTTAGCAAGCTGCGCTCCTTTCTGGGAGCTCAAGGGGGAGAGTCAGTCTTGCCCACTGAGGTTGTGGCAGAGTTAAGTTCCACATGGTTGTGGATTCCTTCCCGATTCCTTGCTGGCTATGAGTAGGGGTAGCTCCTGGCTCCTCAAAAACTCCCTCTGGTCCTTGCGCATTTCCCTCTACTCCACAGGATGAGCCAATAAAGCATCAAATCTCTCTCAAACTCCCAACCTGGGGAACTGCTGTCAGCACACCCAGGAAAAGCTCTCCATTTTTAAGGACTCATGAGATCTGATGGGACATGTCCAGGTAATCCAAATAAATCCTACACTTTCAGGTCTACAACTTCAATCAGATCCACAAGCTCCCTTTCTGCTATGTGAGAGCAGAGAGTCACAGGCTCCGGAGACTGGGGCTCTGGGCACCTTTGGGGTGCCATCACTCCACCTACCGCAACTGGTAAAATGATTCCTTTCTCCTGAATGGTTGTTACATGGTCTCAACCTCTGACACTCAAAACTCTCCAGGTCCATTTACACAGATAATCAAGAATGGAAGTAAGACACATACACAGGACTTCTCTGGGGAGCAAAAGCAGCCTCAACGTTGGTTCATTAATTTGACAGATATGTGAGTGCCAACCAATTCTGGACATCACAGACCTAGTGAGGAAGAGACCAGAAAGATCTCAGGGCCTCTGGGTGGCTCAGTGGGTTAAGCCTCTGCCTTCGGCTCAGGTCATGATCTCAGGGTCTTGGGATGGAACCCCGCATTGGGCTCTCTGTTCAGCAGGGAGCCTGTTCCCCCACCCCCACCCCACCGCCTGCCTCTCTGCCTGCTTGTGATTTCTGTCAAATAAATAAATGAAATCTTTAAAAAAAAAAAAAAAGGAAAAGAAGAAAGATCTCTGCCTTGCATTTCTATGTTAGTGGCATAGAGACGATCTACAAATAAATAATTAAAATATGTGACTTGATATGTATATAGCCTCAAAAAAGGTTCCCAGTGATTCCCACTGGATCCTTCCCCACTTGAGCCTTGAGATGACCACAGTCCTAGCCACTCTCTCGATCACTCCATTGTAAGGTACCGTGAGCTAGAGGATCTAGGTAAGCCACACCCAGGTTTCTGATCCACAAAGATTACAAGATAATGACCTTGTGTTTGAAGCCACTAAGTAGTGCAGTATCCCTTAGGCAGCACTAGCTGATAATTCTTTGTAGGAAAAAAAAAATTGGGATAAGGAAGGTGAATAGGGAATCCTAAAAGAAAGTTGGGTGAGTTCTGGAAGGAGTTCATCTGGGAATATTCCACACAATATAACAAACATGAGATGCAAGAAAAGCTTCTAGTTCCAATTTCTGGATAGGGTGGGGTTGTAGCATTGCCTAATGCTATCAGCAGGCTTAGAACTGTCATAGGGAGTGAGTTTCAAAGACACAACCTGAATTCTTCTACTTGTACTTTATTACTCGCCCTGCATGACACTCCCTTGGCTCTGTTATCACAGCTGCTACTAGCAATTCCCTGAGTTTTATTAACAGAGCAGTTCCTTGCTGTGTGGTATTACATAACATACTTTGTATATCTGCCTTCATCTGTACAGATGAAGAATTCCACATGGTTTTAGTTTTCAAGGCAGAGGATTCACATAAGGAGGGTCTCCTCTTCAAAATGCAGATGGCAGAGTCTGCAGGTGCCTTAAATGCAGGTATATTTAATAAACAGGAGGAAAATACACACACCAGTGGAAAGAGAAGCAGGTCTTGCAAGGACTTCCAGTGCTGGTTCAGCACGCAAGCCTGCCACACACACAAATTCATCTCTACAGCAAAGCACGCTTTGATTTCCCCAGATCTGATGGTCCAATCATGATAAATCCCTACGATTATTTCCTTTTTTTTGCAAGTTACAATTTAAGGTTCTATATGGTAGCAGGGGGCCTGAGAATATTGGTAGATGTAATTCTTGGTCTTGGTTGAGGCAGAAGCTTAAGTGAGTGTAACGATTTATATGATCAAATAAAAACTTCTGAATAATAATACTAGTAACAACATCTTCTCTTCATCTCCCAACTCTCTCAAGTCATTTAATGCCTCTGCCAAAATGCAACACCAGTGACTGCATTACAAAGGCCTAAATGGTAGCATATAAATTTTCTCTCCTTTACGAATGAAGTTTGAGAACAGGTAAAGGATTAATTGACCTCTCCATGTCTTGGAATCCCCATATTGAAAAGAAACAATAACAGGGAAATAAAAGGCTTATTGTATGGCTGTTTTCACTGCTGCAAGTACCGGCCACCTCTTAGAAGTCACCCTCCTCTCCCACCCCCGCCCCATGAGATGCCTCTTTTGGCTCAATCAGGGTTGTAACAGATGCTGCTTTGCATGCCCTTCAATCTTCCCCATACCTCCTGTGTTCCCTGTCCCTATTAGCTGCTGGTGCCTTCCAGGAGATTCAGTGCCATGTACAGTTGTATCAGTTGTACACTGCACAAAGTCACTGGCCTGGGAATTGGGTTGAACTGATAACCGGTCCTTATTACCTGTGCTGAACCATGCACTCTGCCGAGAGGGATGGAGTGTTTTTGTCTAATTCACCCCAAAGTTCCCATACATGGACCCCATATGGATCAAGAGTTAGGTGAGGTCTAGACCAATGGGTTCATCCTATTCATTGTTTGAGCCTTAGCACCTGACACAATTCTTGGCATATAATGAATACTTAACAAATAGGTGTTCATTAGTTACTGAATGGGTTACGTAATTAATTGGAAAAGACAATAAGGCAGAAAGGAGGAAGCTCTATACTGTTCACAGAGAACATTGGAGAAAGCTCAGACTATAGTGAACTTGTAACCCCTGAATTCTGCTCTTCTTTGCTCATCTATTTGTCTATGTCTTTCCTATTTACTCATTTAGTACCTAAGGAACAGCATTCAGATGCACACAGGATGCACACAGATGAGAGAAACAAAAGGAGAGGAGAGGAAGATATGAATTTCCATTTCGCTCCATCCCTAGTTCCAGATGAAATCAACAGTACTGTGATTTAATCTGTGTTTCTTGCAGAAATCATCATTAGACTGGCCGGCTGGGGTATGATCAAGCAGAGGGCAAGTGCTTCTGGCCCCCTGGCTCCCCTACAGGGGCACATTTGCTAAGACTGTAACTTAGAACAGCTTGGGTCAAGAGCCAGTAAATTTTATCCATAAGGAACTACACAGTACATAGTTTAGGGTTTGTGAGCCATATGTGGGATCTGTCACAACTATGCCATCATAGCACAAAAACACAGGCATGATATCAACAAGTAGATCTGGCTGTGTTCCCATAAATCTTTATTTGTAGACACCTAATTTTGAATTTCATATAATTTTCATGTATCATGAAATATTATCCTTTTAAGAAATTTTTTTAAAAATTTATTTATTTTCAGCATAACAGTATCATTATTTTTTCACCTCACCCAGTGCTCCATGCAATCCGTGCCCTCTATAATATTTCTTTTCAACAATTTAAAAATGCAAAAGCCAAATATTAGTTTACAGGCCATACTACAGGCCACAGGCCAGACTTGGTCCAGGGCCAACGATTTGCCAAGTCCTGGCTTTGACGGGGCTTACATGGTGCCAGCCACCGTTCGTTCCTAGGTCTTATTCGTTTTCAGCTCACATCAGCCCTCTGGGGGCTGTGAGTACTCCAGTTTTGCACACAGGGACAGAAACAGAGGGGTAAGGAGCTAGCTCACGTTCACAGGTCCAGTTAGTGGAAGCGCTGGGATTCAAACCCAGGCAATCCAGCACCAGGTCCCTTGCATGGAACCACCAGGGGCCCTAGCCCAGTGCAAAACTGGTTTTCATTCTTACAACCCTGAGAAGGTGTGGCTGCTCCAGGCACCTGCTAATTTGTCTTTTTATCCATTCATTTAGGTATATGCGGATACCTAAGCACCGTCCCTAACACCGAGGAAAAGGCTAGTGGGCCAGAGAGATGTGTGGAAGCAAGGCATTATGAGACCCTCCAGCTAGGTTTTCCAAGGCTTTATAGAGGAAGAAGAGGAAGAAGCACTTCCCAGGTATATAAGGGGTCATAGGCATTTTAGGGGGACCATCATACTCAAGTCCCAGAGGTATTAGAGATTCTTACTCGTAACCAACTTGCCATCTGGTTTTGTATCAGTCAGCTTTTGATGCAGTAACAAGAAGCCCCAGATCTCTGTGATAAACAGTAACAAGCATCTATTAGCAGTACCCTGGTTTGTGATCCAACTGCAACAGCTCTGCTCCAAGCTGCAGGATGGGTCTGTTCCTTCAGGGTCTCATTCTGGGTCCAGAATGAAGGAGCAGCCACTATCGGGGACATACTCATCCCACAACAAAGTGGCAGGAGTCACAAGTGGACAGAGACATGTATGGGTTCTCGACAACTCTACCTCCTGTCATAAGAGGCACTGCAAAACCACATGCCACAGAGGCTATCGCAGGCTGAATGCTGACTCCACAAAATGATGTGTCTCTGTCTTATTACCCAGAATCTGTGAATACTGCCTTCTACGGCAAAACATGGGATTAAGCTAACACTCTTGAATTAAGAAGAATTTATCATGGATTAGGCAAGTTGTTTCTAAATGCAATCTTGGGTACCTTCCCCCACTCCCCCCCAATCTTACATATCCTTACACAGATGGGTGGGGCAAGTTTAAAGACAGACCCAGGGGCGCCTGGGTGGCTCAGTGGGTTACGCCGCTGCCTTCGGCTCAGGTCATGATCTCAGGGTCCTGGGATCGAGTCCCGCATCGGGCTCTCTGCTCGGCAGGGAGCCTGCTTCCTCCTCTCTCTCTCTCTGCCTGCCTCTCTGTCTACTTGTGATCTCTGTCTGTCAAATAAATAAATAAAATCTTTAAAAAAAAAAAATAAAGACAGACCCAGAGGAAAGCCATGGGCAGACAGAACAGAGATGCAGCCACAAACCAAGGAATGCCAACAGCAGCCCCAATTCGAGAGCGGCAAGGCACAGATTCACTCTCCCCAAGGGCCTGCAAAGGGAGTGTGGCCTGCCAGCATCATCTACGTGTCAGCCTTCTGGCCTCCAGAACTGTGAGACAATGAACTCTGTGGTGTTAAGCCACCCAGTGTGCGGTGATTTGTTACAGGTGGGGGCTGAAAAGCCAGGAACAATAATCCTACCTGCTGCCCCACTAACATTCAGGAGCAACACTGCCTGCTAGGTGACATATGTCCTCTGGGGTCAGACCACCCTTGGTCTGCACAGTAGACTTCCCAGCTATGGGACCCAATAGGTAAGTCCCAACAAGACCTCCACCTGCAGAAAGGCAGGGTGCCAGTGTCACACCCCAGTGGCTGCTTGTAATGTGCGCTCCTCCTGCCCCACATGTCCCCTCCCACTTTGCTCTCAGCCACTGTCTCTTCACACCAAGTCAGAGATGGTGAACCCCATTGGTCTCCCTCGGACTACAGGGTGGTTCCAGGCAGGAAGGGGCTCAAGGGGTTCTCCCCTCCACCTCTCCCATGCTCAGAGCAGACTCCGCAGAAAACCATTTGGGCTCGTCCTCTACTGTGTCAGCATCACTAAAGTTTTTCACTATAAAAGTAGAACAGGCATCAGCAGGGAGGCAGATCAGTTTCCTGCTGGAAGCTTTAGGGTTCAGTGAGGCTTCTGCTTCTAAGCTACGGGAGGGGAGGTGGAGCTAGAAGTTCTCAGAGGGTGTCTGGAAGAATCTCAAGTGCTGACTCCAAATACTGTGAACCCAGTTTCTCTGTTAGGAAAGCCACCTCCCAGATTCCTGGTACTCTGACATCATGATCATGAACGGGCTTTTGTTTCTAGAATCAGGAGAGGTCTTACAGAGCACCAGTGGATGGGTCTTCCAAGGCTGCTGGAAGGATGCCCCACATGTGTGACTTAAAAGAGACATTCATTCTCTCCCCATTCTGGAGGCCAGGTGTCGCAGGTGGGATCAGACCAACCCAAGGTGTCTGCAGGGCCACACCTCCTCTATCAGCTCTGGGGAAGGATTCTTGGCTCTTTGAGCTTCTGGTGACTCCTGGCAACCCTTGGTGTCCCTTGGCTTATACCTGCATTATTCCAGGATCTCCCCTATTGTCATATTCCTCTAATCCCTGGTGTGTGTATGTCTCTGTGTGTCCCCTCTTCCTCTTAAAAAGATAGCAGCCATTGGCTTAAAAGCCCAGCCTTATTCAGTATGATCTTATTTTAGCTAATTCCAACCACAAAGACTGATTTCCAAATAACGTTACATTCTGAGGTTCTAGGTAGACATGGATTACCAACCCACCACAAACCGAAACAGGTCTTTTCTACTTCCTATTGGTCATGAATCTAATAGAACACCTTACATTACCCCAAAATGCAGAATGTCATATTGCATTCAAACCCTAAGTGAGATTTTCCTGACTGGTACATTCTTACCCTACAAGTCTAACAGAGACACCCCGATCCCCAAACTTCAGCGCTGATGCTAAAATTATGCTGAGTGTCAAAATTACATCAAACAACTGCACTTATTTCCACCAGAAAAATTTGATTATTTTACTTTGATTTACATGGCATTTTCCCCCTCTCCTATAAATGCTGACTTTGAAATCCCCTTCAGCACTGGACAATGAGAAGCAGGCTGTGTTTTCGATGGGAAAGAAAGCTTTCATTATATTTGATACCACATTTTCCTCTCCTTGATTTGAATGTTATAATTGGATTGGTGAGATATTTATTAGGAACTCTGTGTTTTTCCCCCCCCAGCTGCTTGAAGGGCATCTCTTAATTTGCTTCTCTCTTTGGACTTCTGAGAAGTGGCTGTGAGGTATTATTCCCAACAAAACTCATTTCTTTCAAACGTTTATTTAAGGGCATCATTTTCTTAATAATTCTGAGGATAATTCAGAATAATTTCCACCACCACTGCAATTTTTAACTTCAGTGAAATGTATGTCACCTACTCTCTCCCGACCCAATCCCCTTCCCAAGAGCCCTTCAGTATTAGCGCTGGGACAGTGCAGTCAGGACAGATGGTAGAAGGAGCTCTGGCTCATGGGCTCTGAATGGTTCCATCAACTCGCTGCTACTGCCTTGCCTACACCAAGCCTGCTGGCCTCAGTTTCCCCTTCCCTAAAGTAAGAGGGTTAGCCTTAATGAGTAGCCTCCAAATTTAATCCTTCTGTTCCACCTAAATCTTAATTTTAAGACCAACATGAGAAACAGATTAGGAACCCATCAACTCAATCATTGGTTGCCAGACGAAAGGAATGGGGGAATTAATTTCCAAGGAACACAGGGGAAGTCTCTGGGGTTTTAGAAATGTTCTGTCTCCTCTGAGGTGGTGGTCCCAAGGGGTGATCCACTCAACAAAACTCATCGAGCTCTTCACTCAAACTGTGCACATCTTATTGTATGTAATTGTGCCTCAGTAATGTTAACTTAAAAACTATCTGCTTTTATCAGAGGAATTGAGTCAAAATATGTGAAAACCAGAAAACTAGTATTTTCTAGTTCTAGCACTGTAGGGTTCCCTGGGCTTTCGAATTCAAAGCCTAAAGTCGATGGGAACTCCAGAGTAGCTTGGTTTAGCAATGGGATACAAATTCAGAAATCGATTATTCATGAATTTGAGGAATTTCTGGTATTTTATTAAGTTCATTCTCTGTTTCCTTGTGCTCAACAGCCACCTTGTTTCTATTCTATTCCTTCACTCGGCAAAATTTCGTTAAGTGTCTAGAGTGTGCCAGACACTACGCTAAGCAGCTAAAATTCCTCGTTAAATGCCTGGATGTATCGGCACAACCGCAGAGCTCCCAGAATTTAGAAGAGTTGCAAAGTTTATTAAAAAGAACCAACATTTCCCAAGAGATTTTTTTTTTAGGTGATAATTTTGAAAAAAAATTATTGAACATTAAAGTAAATCAAATTCTCAAAAACTGGGAACTTAAGCCACTACAATTCCCACCTGGGAATCCTTTCTCTTTCCTAGGAGACACATTTTCATCCTGGACTGGAATCTGGCCATTAATGCCTTCTTTTCCTCATGCTGTGGGCATCATAATGTCTGGATTCTCTGAATTACCCACTGGAGTATGAGCTTTTCCTTATCTTTATCCCTAGAGAAACTGCACTGCTTTTTCTTCTTGGACAAGAAAAATCCAATGACTGACTCTATAGCCCTTTCCACTTTGTTCACCGGGAAGCTCAGAGCCAAACCTGTGGGCCAATCAGTGCAAATGTGTAGAATTACCGGGTCTGCACTTCTGCCCTATGGTTACTCCCTAACCTTGACTTGCTTTTACAATGTGTTATTTCCATCACTCTCTTGTTCTTCTTTTTTGGTTGTTTCCCAAGCATTATTTTGTTCATGAAGCCCATAAGCCACTTAGGAAATTTAGCTAAGTATTAATAGATACAGGAAATAATTCAATCTATAATTTCTATCTCTATGACACATACCATGTTAGAAATACACATAAACACAGCACACAGCAGAGTACATAGCAGGGCCTCCCTCATTATCTCCCTCATTTTTTCCAATCCTCACACTTTTCATGACAGGATGATCTCTTCCACTTGTGTTATTTTAGATGCTCTCTATGAGAGAGTTTGCTACACTTAGATATCCAGTTATGACTTTGATTTCACCTTCTGTTTTGGGCCATCTCAACTTAACTGTCTTGCTGTAACCTGAATTCAAAAATACTTAAGCCAAGACATTTGAAACCCTTTTTAGAAGCAAGCAGGGCTGAACCAATATGCCTGTTTTAATTCACCTCTTTTCCTTCCCTCTTAACCCTCCTGTCTGATAGCAACCACCAGACACACTCTTTCTCCTCTTTCCCCTACCCTAGGGAAGCCTGATGTTACAGTAGGGGTGCAGGTTCTGGATTTAGACAGCAAAGGACTGAATTCTAGTTCAACAGCTTACAGCTCATTACTTAGAAAAATTACTACCTTGAGTCCTGGCTTTAGTACCCATGGGAAAATAACAAGGGCCTTACTTTTTATGGGGTTGTTGAGAGAATTAAATGCAAATCCCACATAACTTCCAGAGCACCATGTCCAGAACAGCACAATAAAACCAATAATTCTCAGTTGAGTGGATGGACAGAGGGACGGACAGGTGAAAGACAGAAGGTAGATGAGGGGTGGTGAACCAGGTGGACAGACGATGGGTGGGTGATGGTTGAACACGTGGTTGGATGCATGATGGATGAATATAGCACAGACTGTGTTCTTAGGGCAATGACACACATGAGGGTGAGAGGTTCTGTGTATTTTCTTGCCAGAGTTTAGAAGAGATCACACTCTCTCCTCCGCACTCCCTCCCCCTAACAGAGCCCTGACTGTGGCTATGTATGGCCATGTATCTCCATGCACACACATGCACACACACAAACACACAGAGTGTGGAGTTACTACTCTGTCTCCCAGGGGTTGCCTCTATCATATCTGTCCACCTGGGGCACAATCAGTTACAATTGTATATACCACGTGTACACCTCAGATAAACAGAGCCCAAGTGTTAAGTAAGGATGGCATTATCTCCATCTACATTTTCCTTCTTCCTTTTTAAAGATTTTTTTTAATTTTAATTTTAATTTTTTATTTTTTAAAAACATATATTTTTATCCCCAGGGGTATAGGTCTGTGAATCGCCAAGTTTACACACTTCACAGCACTCACCATAGGACATACCCTCCCCAATGTCCATTAAAGATTTTTTTTTTTTAAGTAATCTCTATACCCAACATGGGGCTCCACCTCACAACCCCAAGATCCAGAGTCGTGTGCTCTACCCACTAAACCAGCCAGGCACCCCCTCCATCTACACTTTCAAACACCCATCATACCTAAAAGTAAGTTATTTTATTAACTCATTTTTAAACTAAAAGTCCCGAGGAGGAGGACAACAGGTGGAAAATCTCAACGCTTACCAAAATGTTAGCTTAGCCTTGACATTTCTCTTCTCTGAACACCACCACAAAAAAAAAAATTGAAATATAATCTGGAAATTCAGATTATGGGTTTCTTTTTCTGTCCCCATATTATTCTATGGAGTGAGCCAGAGATGAGATAATGGAGGCTTTTCGACTGGGCAGGTGACAGTGTAAAGGGTTTGCTGTTTTGTGAGGCTGGTTTGTCCCTGTCCCTTAATCATGAGAGAGGAGGGAAGTTTGACAAAGGAAGATGATTAAAATTTATAAAAAGGCCACCGCTGAAAAAGGGACCCAATGTTCCTAGGGGAAGAGTCTTCTGACTGCCAGTTGGTCCGGAAGCTCTTGCTTCCTGTCCAGAACCATAGTGCTGGACAAACAGCCACTCCCAGGGCACTGGGACCTGGGGCACAGGCAGCAGACGGGCCTTAAAGGGCACATGGCTCTGGCAGCAAGGGCTGCACCATCAACTGAGGCGTATTAAGTGTTGCAAGGTAGTCTGACATCTAGGTCTGTGCCTTGATCCCTACGGGCCAGGTTCTCCTAAGAGGGGTGGGAGCCCTGAGGTTGGCCCTGGGGGACAGGGACCTGGAGAGCAAGTGCACTCTTGAGAAGGGAGCCGGAGATTTCAGCAGTCCACGGACATAGGCAGCCCCGGGCACAGGAGAGCTGAGGCCCCAGCAGATGGAATCAGCAAGGCCGACACATAGGACAATGGACGAATAGAAAAGGAGAAGGGAGGAAGGAGAGAAAGAGAGAAAAGAGGGAGAAGTGGAAGAAAGGGAGGATGAGGTAGAAGGAGCCACCATTTCTTCCTAGGCTACGAAGAAGGTGTGGTCTGTGACTCAGCAGTGGAATTCAAATCCCCAAATCTGGAACAAAGCAAAGGGAAAGAAAGCCGAGACTTGCACAGGGGATAGGCAAGGGGGGTAAATTGAGGAAGTATTTACTCTGGAACCAGACACTGTCCAAAGTCCTTCCTTTGCACTTCATTTTCAGAACTCCCCCTGAAGTGGGTATCTTCTTGAGCACCATTTTCTTGCCAAGGAAGCTGAGTCTCAGAGAAGTCTGGGTCCTTGGTTGCTTTGCCCAAGGATTTTCATTCTCTTGCTGCCAACCAAGAGTGTCTGCACCCATGACTGATACCTCCTAGTGCCTCCGACATGAAAAGTAGCAGTTGAAGACCCTAAGCCCAACACCCAGAACGGGTGAGGGTCTTTGGCCAGGAACCCTAGGATCACATTACAACAGAGGGAACGTGGGGAACGCCTGATGCCATCAAGGGCCTACGGAAGCAAAGGAAGATCCCAAAGCATGGACCAAGAAGTGGGGCTGCAGGAGAGGACCCAGGGGAAGCTCCTGGATGCAGTTTACCACGTGCCTTCAAGGAAGGGACAGCTGGAGCACAGCTGAGGCAGCCTGCGTGACACAAGACGAACCTACAGAGGGCACAGATCTGAGGTGAGCCATGGGGGCCTCCCAGCTGAGGAGCAGCAAGGTGACTAACAAGCCTGCAGCTGAGGGAGAGGAGAAGATGGGAGAGCATGGGAGGCAAGGTGCAGCCTGGCAGCCATGGAAGGTTGCTTGAGTTTTACTCTTAGTGGGATGCGAAGCCACCGCAAGGCAGAGGAGAGCCAAGTAAGTGCCAGAACTGGACACGGGAATGAGTTGGGAACTCTTCATACATGGTGCTCAACCCTTCTACAACCCTAACACTTCCCTAATTTAACATGAGGATAAAAATCTCTATCCATCCAACTACCCAACCATCCATCATTTATCTATCCATCTATCCATCCATCCGTCTATGCTTTTTATACGTATCACTAGTGGTTTATTTAAAAGCAAAACGCATTATTTTCCTAACTTCTCTGCGTCTTGCCTTTCTGCTTAATATATGGAAATCTCTGTAAATCAACTGATAAACATAAATCAGTGCACCAAGAGCGGTTAGATACACCATTTTATTCAGCATTCCTTCCCTAACCAACTTTTCTTCTCAAGGTTTGTGTGCTTCCATCATGAATATATATGTAAAGCACCTCATTATTATTATGCAAACAAATTAGCCTTGCCTTTCATCACACCTCATTCCTTAAATAGGATCCCTACAGGCCAGGTTCTCCTAAGAGGGGTGGGAGCCCTGAGGTTGGCCCTTGGGGACAGGGACCTGGAGTATGTATTTCTTTTTTCTTTAAGGTTTTATTTATTAATTTGACAGAGAGAGACACAACTGGAGAGGAAACACAAGCAGGAGCAGTGGGAAAGGGAGAAGCAGGCTTCCGGCCAGGCAAGGGAGCCCGACGAGGAACAAGATACCAGGACCCTGGGATTATGAGCTGAGCCTCAGGCAGACGCTTAACCGACTGAGCCACCCAGGTGCCCCAGAACTATGTATTTCTAAACTAAACTGAACTTCAGGCTACAGATACTTTTTTATTTATGTCTTTACATGTTCCCTTTAGGGTTACAAGTCCAGCCACACACTTGGGCTGCATCCCTGGAGTGACCCGGGCTTTCTCTGCTGCCTGGGTGAAACCGTCTCAGAGGGGAGACAGTAAGAACAGCAACCCCTGGGTGTTGTAGCAGAAGCAGAATAAAAATAGGACAGGTCTTTGCAAAGGGGAAATGGAGCCCAGAACCACATGGGTCTCCAAGAAAGTCCTCCAGGCCTATGGTTCTGAGGGCTGAGGAGGCTTTGAGGAAGGAAGTACACAGAAAGCAGCATACACGCGGCCACATCCAGTCCTGGGAGGGGAAGCCTCTCATCTGTCCCCTCTGTGTTGCCAACTCCACCAACAGTGCTGGAATGTTTTCACAGCTTGGCTGGCAAGAGCATTGGCAGGGAGGCCCCTGCCTGGAGGAGCACCAGGCCCTGCTGGGGCTCTGAGACCAGCTCTGATGGGGCCTTCTCCTGGGTTCCTACCTGTCTTCCCATTCCTGACTGCACAAAGCTGGGTCCGGGCCAGCACAGGGCAGGAAAGACCTGGGGAGATTGGCCAAGGCCCCTGGTACCTTGGCCTCAACATGTTATTCATTCACAGTGGGGGGCATGGGAGCTGGCATGGCGGGCACTCAGCCCTGGACTTCTCCAGGGATATGTGCTTTCTTGGGCTCTGGTTTGGAGATCATGCCACTGTCTTCCACAAAAGGACCAAACCTATTTTGTTTCCTAGGTTCTGAGGAGTTCTTTTTATTGAATGCCTCTTCTGTGTTACCAGTGAGAAATCACTTGGCAGAAGGTTCACCTCCAGCTTTGGTGGAACAGCAGGCTGGAGAGGGGGTATCAGACTATCCCAAGCAAGACACGGGCAGCCACAGGGAAGGGGCATGTACCCTGAGCTGGGAGTGCGAATTGGGGACACACCCCTCCATTGCTTCAGATATGGCTAAGCACTTACAAAGGGACTCCCCAGAACTGGGTTCAGAAGGCACCTCTGCCACTTGCAGAAAGCCACCGGACTTTCAATCGGCCTCAATTTCTCCTGTAAAATGGGTGTCAACAGCCATGCTTCCTCCTGTGCTGTTGGGGAGTTAAATGGAGGTAAAACACATACAAGTACAATAAAGATGAACGAGTACCAGAAACCTCCCTCCCTTCTCTCTGGAACTCAAAGTCCACATTTGGAAAATACGGCTTGTTAGAAGAGATGTTTTCTAGGGAATCCTCCTACTGTAAAGTTGTACAGATCTGAGATCTCAGTGAGGTTTTCTAACTCTCCCTGGAGATGGGGCATCTCTTGAAGTCTGTTGACGGTCACTAGCCCCCTTTTCAGAAGGGCCTTCTGGGCCTGCCACACCTAGAAGATCTGGCTGAACTTCCCTCCTCTGACCTGGTGGGTTCCAGAATGAGGGTTCGGTGGCATGCTCAGCCCCCTCCAAGGTAGCTGCTGACCAAAGGGACCATGTAAAGCAAACCGCCCCCCTCCCAATTTACTGTCACACCCACACCACTTGTGACCTAAAAAGGTGGCAGCTGGGTATGGCCTCATGTGTATGTGACCCATGCAGTCATCCAAGACCTCATGCTTCAAAGTTCCCTACACATTTAGGCTCTCCTCTGGCGGTCTTGATTTTTTTTAGTATTTTTTGAACAAGGAGCCCAGCATTTCCCTTTTGCACTGGGTTCCCCACAGTAATAGGTCAGTTATGCCACATGTAGGTATGCTCCGCAAGGTCACCGTAGGCACACCACTCTGTGTGTTTGTGTGTGCGTGCCTCTAAAACAGACCCAGCCCTGCAGAGAGCAGAGAGTTAGGCCCACAGCAGTGGCAGAAAACAGCAAAGGCGCTGACTCAGGAAAATCTCCCAGTTCACGACTCGGGATGGTGATTTTTCTCTGCCTTACTCTTGCATCTCTCCCAGATGATGTATGAATTGCCTTATTTACCTCTTCCCTCCAAACCTTCTCCTTTATTATTTTTATTAATGTCATGCCAACCCCAAAAAGGTGTTTCCTTTACAAAAAAGAAATAAAAAAGAAAAGAACCCCCAACACCTCACCTCACTCACATAGCAGAGGGAATATATTTTTAAAAATTATCGTATTTGTGTACGCGTGAGAGAAAGAGACACAGAGACAGAGTAAGAGACAGAGAAAGACACTTCAAATGGGTTATACAAGAGTCTAAAATCTGAAGACAAACAGTAATAAATTTAGGTCTTTATTTTGGAAAGGCCAGAGTACTCAGGAATCTTTTAGTGCTGTTATAGACTATAAAAGCATGGCTGCATTTAATGCATTTTAATTCCAAGAGTAAGGGGAGGAGACAAGGTTGCATCTAGACTTAGGAACTGAGTGTCACCTTGTTAAGCAGGCACGTAACTGAGCTCACGATGTGCGAGCCTGACAACTACTGCTGTGTGTATACATGCCACTATCACTGACTGAGCACAAAGCACTTAGCAGTTCATGGGCCACTGAATGTGCAAAAATCCCTGGGAGACAGGTGTGTTCCAACTGACAGAGGGTAAAACTGAGGCTCGCACAAGGTCATGCAGCTCATGCTAGAGCCCAACTTTAGAGCCCGATCCATCCAGCCTCAGAGCTCACACGCACAAGCTCTCCACAGCCTCCTCGGCCAGTGTTTATAAACATGAGCCACTCTGATTAGCTGCGGCAAAAACGGCAACCACACCTCCGTGCTTGACAAGGCTGCTGATGATTATGAACTCAACATCTCAGGGGAGAAAGAGACTTGAGAGGTCATCTTCCTAACATGTCACCCAATGCATGGATTTATTCTCCAATATCTCCCATTAGAGATTCTTTTTTTTTTTTCCTGTATTATTCCCCATGACAGAGAGCTCACTACCAGTTGAACCCGAACAGGTTCTACCTGAACCCAAACAACTACCTAAACTCACTACCTTGTCCATTATCTCACAGATATTTGAACAAAAACATTTGTCTCTACCTGGCAAGAGAGATCTCTTTCTCCTCTACCCTTGACTCTGAGCTAGAGACACAAAAAACAAGCACATCCTCATGTCCAGGACAGGTTCCCCAGTCTCCTGGACTCTGCTTAGGTCAAGGGGCAGCCCCTTTTGTCTCCCCGTTTCTCTTATGAGCCAGTTTGCAAGCCAGTTCAAGGCATCCATGTCTAGCTGAAAAGGACAAAAACTTTGAGCTCCGCACACTTGCACATGACTTCTAGGGTTTGGGGCTACATTCCTGGGCTAGCAGGGCAATGGGCTCTGCATTCCACAGAGGGGATATGATGGTGGGCTCTTGAGATTGGAAGACAGCTTGCCTTCTGAACCTGGGGCCATCTCAATGGGTCCTTTTTGGGAAGGGATAGGTGTCCCATCCAAGCTGTGTTTCTCCTGAGAAGGAACCTCTCTCTACCTGGCAGTGGGGAAAGTCCTTGAAGACGGTAAGAAGGCGAGGGCGGCCTGTTATGAAAACAACTGTTTAAGAGCTCCCAGATCATCCATATTCGAATGTGAGGAAAATAATGATAAAAACATCATAAAGAAACAGATGTGCCTGAGTCAGGTTCTGTGGCAGGAAAAAATAATGTGGGTTTGTTGGTATCGATTTCATTCTTCCAGCTGATGACAATGAATAGTCCTCTGTTCCGGGATGTGCCACGTGGAGCCCAGTGCATGGCTGCCCCATCCTGGGGACTCTGCAGACTTTTTTGCGCCATCCACTTTCACAGTAACACGTACCTGCGGTGTGGGGTGGGGCGGGGGAGAGGGCCTGCAGACCTCGAGCAGCTGGCAGAGGGCTGATGTCTAGCACAAAGGTGCTGACTCCTGCCCAGACAGGGTGCCTTTCCGCTTTCCCTAATGTGCATGAGTGTACCTGTAAGGACTGTGTGCATGTGTGCATATGTGTGCGCAAGCTCACACGTTGACAGCAGACCACACCAGGGTAGAGAAGGGACCCAACCCAACAGCTTCAGCCGCAGCGTGCTTGGCTCCAGGTATCCACATGGGGATTCTGACCTTTCAGTTCGGCAGCAGCCCAGAGGGAGGACGTGGAAGGTGGAGGAGGTGTTTTAGTCAGATGACTAAAGATGAGAATACTAAAAGACAGTCACCTCCCAGATCTGTCAAGAGGACATGGGATAACATATGAAGAAGTTCCCTATGCCTTCCCTAGAATATAGTAGAAGCTCAATTTTACTGAGTTTTTCGGACATCACTTTGCAGGAAGGGACAAATATACAGGAGGCAAGTGAGCAAAGGGATTGTGCCCAGTGACTCTGGAATAGGGTTCCCGGTCCCAGCTTTAACCAGTTGTGGGATCCAGGGTAAGTTAATGATCTTCCTGCACCTCACTTCCTCCCCCGTGAAATGGGGACATCGAGAGCACCTGCTTTGTGAGCCTGCTGTGAGGATCAAATGAAATAATGAGGAATAGTGCTCAGCTGAGGACCCTGCATGAAGGACGCCCTCGCCATATACCAGTTATTAACACTGCTTTAACCACACGGCGTGAGCTCTTCCCTACATGGGGTGGGCTACGTGCACATCAAGCAAAATGCCCCCCATGCTCAAACCCCAGGCTTGTTCAGCACCGCATATCTCCCAGGCGAATGAAGGCACAATAAAGCCTCATCAAGGGAAAGAATGGAATCAATAAATACAACACCTTCCCCCGCCCGCCCCTCGCCACAGAAGTGGGACATCTGATCTCTGTTCTTGGTGTCTATTCTAAACTGCCTGCCCGTGCATTTCAGTAAGTTTAATTTCTGGGATGCTTAACAGTTGTTTTTAGATAAATTACAGTTGCGTGTTCTGGCCCAATTCACAGGACTTTTCACTGCACAGGGAAATAAGCCCTTCCGGCTTGCTGGAGAAAAGTAAATGTGTCTTCATTGTCTATTCATGGTGGTGTCACTCGGAAGGGACCTCAAAAACACAACTTGTCAGACTTCCCATTACCTATCATTCAGATGTGTAACGGAATTCTTTTTAAAATGGATTGCTATTCAACTTTCTTTTCTTTCCTTTTTTTTTTTCCTTTTTCTGAGGGAGTGGTTTGCAGTGTGATCTCATGAACACCAGCCTTGTAAAGATGAGCTTGGTTTGCCTAAAAATAATAGAAAGTTTTCTCAGCATGACTGCCAATACATACGATTTCAAGGGAGGGCTTCCTGAATATCTTGTCAGCTGAGAATTGAAGACCCTATCAGCCTGCTACTCAGAGCTTTGATTTTCCCAAGCAGGTCCCTGCATGGCACTGGGACTGCCAAGTTCTTCCAGCAGAATGACTGAAAATTCAGGCTCAAGTGACCAAAAACTCTGGGTTTGAAACTCAGTTTTTATCATTCCTCTGGATTTCTTCTGTCTATTCCTGCAGACTGGATCTCCAATCTTCTCTACCCAGTTCTAGACCAGGGGAGGCCATCCTGTGTGGCCTCCCATTAGTTGGCGGGGCCCCTCTGCCCTTGGGATGCTGGCTGGATTTGGCCAATGGGGGCATTGGGGGGGGGGGCCTGTTGACAGGCAGATGACAGGGTGTCTGGGTATATGCTCTCCCGGCTCCCTTCCCAATACACTCCTGTTTGCAGTAGTTAGCTGCCTTGATGTCAGCCCTCTCTTACGCCAGGACTGTCTCTGGGTTTTGACTTGATGGTCCCTTCAATAACTTGTCAACACGAGTGTTCAAGTCAGCATGAAAGATCCCTCATACTGGCTGTGTCATTGTGTCAATGACTTTGCCTCTCCAAGAAGTTATCTTTTTCTGGGCTTTTCATCGGTGACCTCCCAAGGCTGCATGGGAAAGTGGCTCATCACCCAAGCTTTGAACTCAGACAGACATATCTCGTATAACTATCATGGGGAGTCCTAAAAACCCCCAGCAGGATTTCTTGCCCAATAAAACATGTAGAGTAGTGGTTAAGAATATTGGTTCTACAGCCAACTGGTCTGAATTTGATCCTGACATCAACTCCCACCAGCTATCTGACTTTGAGAAAGTTACCAGATCACTGTATGCCTTAGTTCCCTAATCTGTGAAATGGTGGTGATAGTATCTTACATCGTAAGGTTATTGTTACAATCAAATGAGTTAATACACATAAAATATGGAGAACAGGGCCTGGTACACAGTAGGTGCTTTCTAAGACTTAGCTAGTATTATCAACTTTATTATATATACAAGGTTTATAAGCTTGTAGAAGACCCATGTGTCATAAATCTGGGTACTCCCAGCACCTAGTACATAGTAGATGTCCAATAAGGGTTTACTGATATTAACTTATTATTGTTGCTACTACCACTCAGACTAATAACGTAGATACATTCTATTTTCCAAAATTCTTCATGCTTATTATCTTTGCTGGTCCTCATAACCTCCTTGTGGCACGGCCACATATGACTATGATCATTCCCTTCGTATGCATTAAAACTACAGAGGGTCAGAGACGTTCAGTGATTTGCCCAATGCCACAAAGCACTGACTAGCATACCTAGAACTATTATCCAGAACTCATGAAACATAGAAACAACAATGTGACTTCATCAGGGACATCTGAGAACAGGGGAACCACCAGGAGATGGGGTGCCAAATCTCTCAAGCTCTGAAGATGGGCTGGGCATGCTATTAGAAGTTCTGTCCCTGATAGAGAGGAGCTGGGGTCTGTGACCTGCATGGTCTAAACTGGATGTTACAGAGGGTCTCCCTCAAAGTTTCTAAGGACAGCTGTCATCTCTGGCACCCCATGCCTTGGCTACCCTGTCTCAATCTTCCTGCCTCTGGGCTGCTATAGAAAACCCAGTTCCTTCTTGCTTACCATCACTAAGTATCCCCTGGACCTTGGGGACTAGGAGGGACTGTAACCCAGATAGCCTGGCAGCAAGCCAAGCCAGGTGGCGCAGCCTTGGTATATCCAGGTTTCCTCCCTATGGTTTGCACTGGTAACTGTGCTAGTTGTACTTCCTGTGCTCACCCACATGCCGACATAATGCCACACTCCTCCAGAGGCTCTGGGTTCCCAATGCAGGTAAGCAGATGTGTCACACGACCTGTCACCAGGTGGGAGAAGAAACCAGAGCCCATTGTGACCAGTCCTCAACCTTGGCTTGGCTCTCCCAGCCTGGCCATATTACCCGCACCCCCCCACCCCCCGCCGCTGCCCCAGCCCAAGAGTGGGCCTCTCCAATGCATTGTCTCCTACTGGTCAAGTTCTCTGTCCCTGCAGATGGGACTGGGTGGGAGGTGATACTGGAGGCCTTTCGGGAGACACATCTGCATCAAACACACACCCCAAGGGTGTGCATTCATACTTTGAGCTGAAAGAATTGCACATATACTGCAAAGAGCCAAGGCTCTTCTGCGAAATCTCTATAAGTCCTGTACCTGTTCTGACTTCCCCTCTTAGAGACCACTCATGCCTTCCAATTCCATCTCCATCCAACCATCAGAATGATCTTATAATATAATTCAGATCAAGTCGTCCCCATGATTCAAGTACTTCAATGGTCTTCAGTCCTTCTGAGAAGGGAAACTAAAATGCTCACTGTAGCCTAATAGCCCCTTCCATATCCAACCCTGTGTTCTGGCCATGTGTATTTCTCACCCTGGCAAGTCCACATCGAGCTCCTTCCCACCCTCAGGAGGTGGCCCAGGGCACACTAAGGGCCTTCTCCCACTAGAGTTCTACCCTCTCCCTCTAGAGTTCCGTCTCTTGCCCACGGATTCTGAAAGCCCAATAAGTACATGGAAATGCCTTCTCTTATTTACTGTCTAACTGGTGCCTCCATAACAGTGACCAATTTGAGAGAGAAGCATTACCCTTAAAATGCTCACAGAATACAAAAGAGCACTGGCTTTGGAGCCAATCAGATCTGGTTTAAGTCCCAACTCTGACACTTGGGTGGTCTCAGGCCATGCTCACCTCCGTGGCTCCAGCCCACTTCTGGACAGGGGAGCAAGGGCAGCACACCCAGGGCACTCACCAAAAGTTGCTCCTGCTACAGATTAACTGTACTTAGCATTGGGAGAGCATTAGCCATGGGCCTTGGGTGCAACTAAGCACTTCACCTGCGTATCTTATATCATCCTTGCAGAATCCCTGGAAGCAGGTGTTGTCACCACTGTCATCTTGTAGGTGAGGCAGCTTAGGTTCAGAGAGCTTAAATAACTTATCCAAATCGTTCAGTTAGTAATGCTAGAGCCTGGCTTCAGAGAATTCCCTCCCAACCAAAACATGGCACTTTCCTCTAGGAAAAATTCAGTATATCATGAATTAAAAGTGAGAGCTCCTAGAAAATGCTTCAATGTTGTTTGCGGGCAACGAGGTGCACAGAGTGTTCAATTGAACCCCTTGTGCCCCAGAGACCAGGAGTTCTAAACCCAGGCTCCACAGTATGTACTGTCCCTATTTACTTGTAGTTAATAAAATCACAAAATATCATCGGATCTTAATGGGACCCCGAGGGGGTTAATTACATGGTGGGGAATTGTCTGTGAGCTCAACCACTGTTGGTTTAATAGATGTACCTTCAGAACAAAGATATATAGCACATTGATCTTTAAAAAGGAAAAGTAAAGATCTCCCCAATGCAGATGAGGAAAAGGGAAAAGTCCTCGCTCAGCATTCAGACCCACCATTAATCCTCAGGACACACTTCCTACAGGATCTCCAGGTCCTTCCTGTTGTGGACTCTGGAATCCTAGGTCTCAAGGCTTCCAAACAGAGCTGTTTCCCAACCACTCTGAACAAGAGCCTCTGCCTTCTTCTTGGAAAGAAAGCAGTCCTCCCGCCTTCTGCAAATTCTCACCACCATGAGCATAGCCTGAGCACCAGACAGCAATGTCTTTCCTTACAAGAACCTCCCACATGCTCATGTCTCCAAGACTCAGTTGCCGCATCGTAAAATGGGGATAACACCATTGATTTCGGTAGTACTACAAATTTCAGACAGTTACTGAATAAATTATTACAAGAGCCAATGATTTTCTTATGCTTTCTATGTGAAAAAGTCACCCTATTAAGCACTTTAATAAATATATCCCTATCTTACAATCCTATGCGATAAGTAGTAGTATTATCATTTTCATTTTCCATGAAAGATGCTGGGCTCCAGGGAGAGACGGGTAAATAAAATGGAGTCACGAGCACTGAAGAGCTCACTTCCTAGTGGGAGAAACCACCTCAGAAAATGATACTCACTGGGAAATTAAGTCTGTGTGAAGAGAGATGTATGTTGGCTCAGGGTGTAGAGGATCGGAGATGCATAAGGGTCCAGAGACAGTGTCCTGGGCATATGAGATTCAGAAAGGCTGAGTATCTTCCTCAAGGACACACAACCACTTAGGGGTAGAGCCTCGATTGAAAGTGAGGTGGTTTCTGCCCTAGCACCATGGATCTTCCACTGTCCCAGGGTCAACTGATCTCTTCAAACCTGTTCTGAGCTTCTTTGGAGGTAGAAGTCACATTTCTCTTTCTGCATGAGTCTTCCCCTGTGTAGGCAAGACTGTGCCTCAATGACTCCATTGCATGGAAGGGTCACAAGCTTGCAGGCAGAGCCCCATCCCCTTTGTCAGAACGGCTAGAGGAGAAGTGTTTGTTTTCACCCCCCCAGCCTCATGCACACATGGAAGGACGAGCCGCCCAGAAATACATAAGTAACTTATGTGTTCCATAGACACACACCACTACCCCTGTGAAGGGTACAGGACGGGCATGTCACAGCTGTCTAGACTTTGCCCTGCCCCTTGGAAGTTCACAGTCTAACCAGAATGTCAAATGCATGCGTGGCGCATGTATCTGAAGCCCAAGCAGAGCGATCGCTGTCAGCCAAGTCTCAGCAAAATGCTCTGGGAGCCTCATGATGCCCGAGATTAAATCAAAGAGGCTTCCTGCATTGGATCAATCCAACAAGGGCTTGCTTACTGGAGCTCTGGGAAAAAATCGTTTACTATCCCTAAACATTGTATGGTTCAACTTGATTAAGACACCAAATGTTTGGAGCTCCTTGGAGAATGTTGCTTCATAAATACCATTCAACTGTAGAGCTCGAAGGAGCACATCTCCCTGGGAGTACTGTGTTTAGATTTCCAAATTCCAAAGGGAAAACACAAAGTCTTCTGCTTCAGAATCTACCCAGCATGGAGAAAGGCAGAATGATGGAAATAGAATTTTGAGGGTTTTCTGAATGACAGCATTGGAACCATCAGAAAAATGCCAGTCCCGAGAGATCTCTTTCCTGGCATCTGATTGTTTTCTTCTTGTGCTTTTCCTGATCCATTAGTCAATACTGTTTGATAGTAGATATTATCATGAAATAAGAGCACAGGGCTTTGTAAGTGACAAAATCAAACTAACATCTATTCGATTCAGTTAACAGTTGATCTTCTAGCCATGGTCTTTTTAACAGGAATTCTCCCTGTGGCTAAGGGGAGAACCTGCTTCTGCAGCTGCTCCCCTATGATGGGTAGGGTGACTTCTCCTGGGATATGGGAGGGGTACGGGTACTTGCCCCCCTCTGCCCTAGACCAAACTCCAGTATAGGATATGAGGTTGTGCGGAATCTCTAAAAGTCCTACAAGAACTTTGACACACACTGCTCGTTTCTGTTTGCACAACATTTGTTAAGCATTCATTCACTCTACACATATTTACTTTCAAAAACCCACCGTGGCCAGACATGCCACTGAGTGATCCCAGTGGGCTGGGGAAAAAGAAATACCTGCTGCCTGGAGAATGTGGTTTACAGAGTTCACAGAGGAGTAAGCAAAGAAGGTAAGCAAAGCCAATTCCTGAGACAGCTGTCACAGAGGTGGGAAGCAGTAAGCTCAATAAGTCTTATAAACCCCATTATACATAAGGGGAAAATGAGGTACAGGCAGGTTAAAAGACTCGTCTGATGTCACACACTGTTCAAGTGATAAAGCCCTTGAATGATGGGGGCATCACCATCCAGCAAGGCCTATGGACTAAATCCCATGGAAATGAATGTACTAGGCCAATAACGGCCTCGATTAAATGACTGGGTTTTCAACAAGGGGGACTAGAAAAGTTAGCTGTGGTTTACTTCTTTTTTCCCCTCTATCCTGGAATAATACGGTTGTGATGATCCTGTGATTATCTGCACGAAATGTCCTTAAGCCATCTAGTATAAATATATACATAACTATCCCAGAGAACCTTGGACTCCCCCAGATATACTCAAGCCTACTCAGGCCCTCGGGGATTTGGGGAGCTTTTGAAGGGATGTCCTGGCATCCAGCTGTGCCCATCAGGAGCCCCAGATGCTTTTCCTACTCGATAAACCTTCTAATCCCTGTTCAGGTCAGTTTCAATGGGAGAACCGGAAGCCTGGCAAGCCATCTAAACGACTTACCCCTTATGCAGGGGAGCTAATTTGCTGCATTAGCTGGGGGCCATGCAATGCCTCCTTGATTTCCTGCTCCACGCTGACCCATCTCTCATAAGGATTACGCCTTCACGGTGACCCAACTTGGAGGCCGGTTTTTCAGATGGGGATTTATTCGAGACGAGCAAATGAAAGTCATCTAGCCATTTAGCCTGTTGCAATTATTCCTGTCTGGTCAGCCAAATCAGAGCTCAGCTTGAGATCCCAAAGGTTCAAGTGGGCAAGACAACTTTCATAGAGGATTCTGGGATTTCCAGGAATGGCAGTAGAATAGGAACACTGTATTTGTTGTTTGTTTCCCTATCGTTTCACACTATTGCATCACAAATTTTGGTCTGATGAATTTTTCTTTCCCCTTTGAATGCTGATTTCCTCGACAGTTAAACTCCATGGGAGGACTATAGACCAATATAGATCAAATATAGAAATCATTCTGTTATTGTCCAGCCAAAAAAAAAATTATATATATGTGTGTGTGTGTGTGTGTGTGTGTGTGTGTGTGTGTGTATATATATATATATATATATATATATATATATATATATCTATCTCATTACTTTCTTTCCCCAAAATTCTTTATCCCATTGGATATGGGAATTAGATAAGATTAAGTTCTTAGGCAACATCATCTTATGGGATGGACAGATTCTGTGCTGTTTAACTGTGTCAAGACAACATTTCTATCTGCTTAGACGGAAGACAACGCGGCCGACATGCACACAGAGCTAGTTGCATGAGATTCGCGTTAAGTAGAGCACCATTAGGTTACTTTAAGGTGACAATTTCTAAATGAGAGCAAAACTGTGTAATAAGATTTAAAAAATTGGACCCATTCTTAGTTCACCAGCTCCCCAGCCAGTGACAAAATATGCCATTAGTGGCCACAGCACGATTCTGAAAATATACCTTCCTTACGATTTAACGCTTTTTTTTTTCCCTGTGAGCTAAAAATTACAAAGCCCCGGATTTCATCGCTCTTGCAATCTATTCTTTTCCCCTGACTTCCTGTTTTCATGAAATTTTAATCAGGCACTTAAAATAAATAGCTATGCAGAGCTTCTCTGCCTCCCGCAATACCCGGGATGGATGTTTTGGGTAAAGTGATAGCCCAGAGACCTTGAGAACAGTGAATCCCATTCTGACTTGGCAAGACAACAGAAATCGCAGTGTGGCTCCATCCAGGCCAGGCGCTCGGAGGGGACAGAGTGGTCTCGGAGGATGGCACAAAGATGTACTATGTTGGATCTTTTTTTTTCCCTTTCTTTCTTTCTTCCAAATATTGACAGCAACTTGATCAATTTAGAAAGGCAAGCAAGAGAAAGCGTGATGAAATTATTCTAAGACAGAGAAGAAAAGGAATAAATCAAGGTAAACTTTTCAAATCCCTTCTGAGCTGAAAAACTGAGGCATTCGATGTGGGCTGCTGCTTTTCCTTCCTTTGACAAGATGTGTATTTGTGTTCCCTTCGCAGAAACCAAAAGGACGCTTAGTTTTTGAACCTGCTAAGATTTGTCTTTTTTTTTTTTTTCTTCTCATACAATGATTATATCTACAAATGGATAGGGTAGAGAAGTATAAGACATTTGACCCCAACCATTATATTCCAAAGTAGGTATCTTTTCGAGCAACACCTGCAGGTTTCACGGAGAGCATAAGGACCCTCCAAGAAGATGAGATTAGACAAAGAATACCGCTACAAACATTCATGCCCCATAAAGTTGAAGTCCCTAGAAACTTGGAAAGAAGACTCCTGGAGGCATGTGAGATCAGCTTCCTTGCCTTAAAATGCCAAAGTTCTGCACGACAGTAGCTAAACAGGGTGAAAGGCTCTTAATTTGTTAATAAAAAAATGAAATGGTGTGAGAGTGAACACTATTCGATCCCATACCAAGACTCATCCTGTCTCCTTTGTCTCAGACGGAAAGAAACTCATAGGGACTGCAGCTTCTGACCTTCCTTACACTGTGATCTCGCTCCTAGTTTTAAATACTGGAAGATGGGGGCTGCTGAATACTGCTGTACTGGGAAATGTTTTACAACTGGCTCTCCCAAGCCAAAAAATGAACAAACAAAAACCTAGGAGGAAGGGTTTGCTTTGTGGCATTGGCTCATTTGTATGATGTAAATACTCCCATTATGGTCAACTTTTGAGCTACCATGATGTGGAGTAGGGAAAGGATGTGTAGCCCTTCCCCACTGTATAGTATGTTATACCCGTCATGACAAGGGCAGAGATAATAGTACAATACGGTAAGAAAATTAGGAAGTGAGGATTTCTGACTACTTAGTACAATTTTAGGAATAGAATTTATTGAAGTTACATGATTTTATTTTTAATAGTGGCTGGGTATAACAACGGACTCAGTAAATTTCTGAAAATTTAACAACTTAAAAATTTAACAACAGGCCCTGTGAGCCAGTCCGAGCCAACTCCAACATACCAGTGCTGCAGGGGAACCTGGCTCTCTTCGGTTGGAAATGGCTGTGTGTCATTTGTGGTTTAGTGAACTTGCCTGTTTCCAGGGACAGACAGTATTTTTGGACCTGTGCTAGAGAGATTCAGATTGGTCTTGGTCCCTCAAAGCTCCCCCCAAAAATACAATTGCCCACAAAATGTCAGAGCCCTGTGTGGTTTCTGTGATATAGGGTTTCATCTGCTTCACTGTCTCCAAATATAGCTCTCAGCTGGCCTTCTTACCTTGCTTCAGGGGAATCTAAATAACCTCAAGAAGAAAGGAGTCAACACCTCCAACAAAAGAAGTCATTCAGCTTCGTTGCATCTCACGCTGGAAGATCTTGAAAACATTTCCTTTCCTACAGGCCCAGAGGATAAAGTTCCACTAGGGAAGAGACAGGAGACTGAAGGTCCACCAAATCCCATTTCTGATGCCAATATTTGGTGACCTCAGGGGACAGGGGTCTGGGGTGCTTCTGCCCTGAGGTGGGTCCCAGCATTTCACCTCGAAATCCTCAAGACCACTTCTCGCAGCACACTGCTGGGGAAGCATCTGTAAGAACTCTTGGAGCAATCTGAAGAAGAGTCTATCATCAGGCGATTAGAGGGAGCCCTGAGAAAGTGATCTTAGTAAGATGGCACCAGCAACATGTTGGTTCAAGACCAACAGGAGAAAAAAAGGCAACAGTTTCAAAAAGCAAATTTGAGGATTCAGTTCAAGATGTCAGGGGTCTCATATTCCAAGAGTTTTTCTCTGCCCCCTTGAGTTCCTTGGCCGGGTCCACTTCCAAGGACCAAGAGGCCCTCTGCTCCCTCTTATAGCACTCCTAGGAGCAAAGGGATGATTTTCTGGAATTCTGTTCATGGTGAAAAAAGCCAAGCTCATGTGGTTGGTTGCATCTAGCTTCTGTGAACCACCCACACTATCAACAGACACTGTCCCAGTGGCCGGGAAATCATCCTGCTCTTGGCAAAGGCCCTGCCACTTGGGTAGAAACTGAGCAAAATCATCCAAGCCAAGCAAAACTGAGCAAAGCAGGGCTCTCTCTGTACTGAAACCCAGATTCAGCACGAAGGATCTTGGCAGAGCTTCAGCTGGGCTCGGCCCTGGTTAATGTCACAACCGTATCTCAAACAGCCCTTTCTCTTAATAAAACACAGTTTGACTCAAGGCTTTGTGATATCAATTTGAAGGGAGAAAAGAGGCAACATGGAAGCAGGGGGAGAGCTTCCTACTATGAGTGCTCTTATTGAATACATATGCTAGTATGCATTTCTGACTGAATAATCCAAAATTCTGAAAATGAATTGGGCCATGTCTGGCCTCCTGGTCTATAATCACTAACTACTCAGGGATTCTCAGAAATGCCCAGATTTCTAGAGCTGGCTGCATACACAAATGTGTCTTCCCTTCAGTCCCGTCTAGACAGCTGATGTGACCCGGAGCAGGGTTTCCCCACATGTATGGATTTATAAGATCTCCTCCAGATCCACGGAACAGAAGATGGTGCCAACAAGAAGAAATGAAGCTGTCAGGAGTTTCTATTTTCATTCCTACCTATTGTCTTAGTAAGTCAACCCAAGCTCTTTCTTCAACTGAGGGGGGAAAAACCACCGTAGGACTCAACTCTACATCCGTGGCATCCAGGGGGAGGCTGGGAAGTAAGAACAGACTAGAACTCCTGGTTCCAGAGTGAGAGACTCTGAACTCCATCTGGGCTCTTGTAAATCAGGGATAACTTCCCCTGGGCCAACAAGTGGGAAGGAGATTTTTCTGTGGATTCGGATGGACCTGAGTTAAAGCCTACGCTCCACCCTTCCCGGGCTGGGTGGAACACCAAGAGGAAAACAGAAACATAAAAGGAACATACAGGTGAACATGGTCTTCATGCTCCTGTTAACGAAAAAGACCCTTATTAATATTTTGGGCCTTTGGTTTGTATCTGTTTTTTTGAGGCTTACATAAATACAATCATTTGTTCATATTTGTGTTAATGCCTAAAAATACTCTTTATAGAACAAATAATGTCCTTAAGTATTTGACCTTAATTTTTAATTTGGGAAGGCTACTTAGCTAACCTGAGCCTGTTTCCTTGTGTATGGAAAGAAGGAAAGAGAGAAGGAAGGAAGGAAAAGGGAGGGAGGGAGAAAAGCAGAAATTCACCATTAAGAAAAGTTGGATGGGGGGGCGCCTGGGTGGCTCAGGGGGTTGAGCCGCTGCCTTCGGCTCGGGTCATGATCTCAGGATCCTGGGATCGAGTCCCGCATCGGGCTCTCTGCTTGACAGGGAGCCTGCTTCCCTCTCTGTCTCTCTGCCTGCTTCTCCATCTACTTGTGAGTTCTCTCTGTCAAATAAAAAAATAAAATCTTTAAAAAAAAAAAAAAGAAAAGAAAAAAGAAAAGTTGGATGGGGATGCCTGGGTGGCTCAGCTGGTTAAGCGGCTGCCTTCGGCTCAGGTCATGATCCCAGCGTCCTGGGATCGAGTCGCCCATCAGGCTCCTTGCTCTGCGGGGAGCCTGCTTCTCCCTCTGACTCTACCTGCCACTCTGTCTGCCTGTGCTCGCTGTCTCTCTCTCTGGCAAATAAATAAATAAAATCTAAAAAAAAAAAAAAAAAGAAAGAAAAGTTGGATGAAGTGTATTCAAAACTGTGTAGTATTTTAGCAATTTTGAGTAATTATTGAGAGAACAGTTTTAGGGTTTTTTGTTTTGTTTTGTTTTGTTTTGTTTCGTTTTTCAGAAAAAGAGCATTAACAATAGCATAATATAATCTCACAGGGTGTTTTTGCAAGTGTTAAGTGGAATCACATATGTGTAAGTACCTAGTATAATGCCTGGCAGAGGTTAACATTTAATAAACCTTGGCTGAATGCACAGATAGATGCATGGATACTAAGGACTCAGCAAGTGTTCCTTTGACTTAATTTCAAACAAGGGTTGAGGCATATGGGGTTCACCGAGTATCAGGAGAGACCACGTCTCCCGAAGAGCTAGAGCAATATTCAGGCCCTCACGCTGGACCCCATTTATGTCTAATTTCATCTAGCTTAAGAAGGACACAGACAAATCTCCGCTTCTCATACAGGAAGTGACACAAACATCTGACTGGTTTTCTGAGATCTCTGGAAGCATTTTAAATGGGCCAGGGGGTAGACACTCATCTCTAGCCATTCACACCTTTCCCATTTAGCTGGACCATCACACAGGGCCCTAAAGGGCCTACTCAGAATTCAGAGGTCCCCATGGGGCATTAAAGGAAATGCATGTGAATATTGGGAAACACTTAAACCCCACTTTCTCAGAGAATACTGAAATGCCCTTGGAAAATACATACGGAGTATGCAAAGTAAAAAATCAGGATAGTGTATTTTTTTTTTAAAGATTTTATTTTATTTATTTGACAGAGAGAAATCACAAGTAGATGGAGAGGGAGGCAGAGAGAGAGAGAGGGAAGCAGGCTCCCTGCTGAGCAGAGAGCCCGATGCGGGACTCGATCCCAGGACCCTGAGATCATGACCTGAGCCGAAGGCAGCGTCTTAAACCACTGAGCCACCCAGGCGCCCCAGGATAATGTATTTAAGGACAAATTGTGTTTCCAGGCACTTACACAAACATGGGTGGATGCGTATATTTACATAGGCCTCAAAAAACAAAGAAAAAGAGCAAAAGGTTAATAAGGATTTTTCCAGTTAAGAGTAGGACTGGTTATTACTTCCATCTTTGCTTTTCTGAATTTTTAAATGTTCTCTAATATACTGTTACAGTAAAATTAATGAAATAATGAAAACAAGAAATTAATGATCAAGGGTGGTTTAGTGTTTCCTTTCAAAGTTAGTTATGACCTCCTCTTTGCATAATTAGTGTCTTGAAGACAGTCAAGTGCCCAGAAAGTGACAGGAAAGGAAGAAAGGGCAATCAGTGACCTTGGGCCATTTCCCTGTGACCAGAAGAACATAAGAACCAGCCAAATGCTGTGTACCGACAAGCCAGCACTTAGCGTGGACAGGCCCAGTGAAACAGAAACCAGGAGGTTTGCCGAGACTTGCCCCACAGAGATTTAGCTGGGAGCCTTTCGGTAGGGTCACAGGCCCTTAAGACCTATTTTCCTACAATTCCTCACTCAGTGTTTGGAGGGTCAGCTCTAAGGACAAAGCATGTACTTTGACCACTTCAGATGAACTGTGGTACCAGCGTGATACACCTTCATTCTCTTGCTGTGGAGCTATTAAATTTATGCCTTGACCTGAGCATTTGGCAGAAGAGCCAAGTTTCCCCAACTGCAAAAATAAATAAATAAATAAATAAATAAATAAATAAATAAAATTGAAAAAAGGAAGCCAATGGATTCAGGATGAAACAGGACCCATCTGCTGCTTTCCATTCTTCAAAAAGGATCCTGGAAGTATTTCCTAAGCCAGGGAATCCTTCGGTCCTCTTAAGGATAAGAAAATTGGCATATGTAGGATCTAGGAGGTGTGGTGTGCTCTCCTGTTTCTTAAGTGTCCTGTGCCCTGAAAAGAGGCTTCAGTGTTCTAGAGTCCACAATGCAAGTGTCCCTGAAGGCCAGGTAAAAGATATGTGTCCAGCCCCACTGAATTCCAGATAAACAATGAAAAATTATTAGCATACTTAAGTCCCAGTACTGCATGGGTGGGACCTACTTGTCCTAAGATAGATATTCTGGACTGGGTGCCTTGTGATTTTATTTTGCTACATCTGGCAAACCGACCCTAGCAGCCAAGAGAAGCACCTTGGGGCCCCCATTCTCCTTCCCTGGACCCACAGTTCTCCCATTACTTGGATGGAGCGTGGGGTAGAAATAGACCCCGATTCCGGGTGGTGAGAAGGCAGAAGGGTCATGGACACATGCTGCGCTCCACATGTCACCCACGGCAGCATCACCCTGAGCCTCCGTGAGACCCATGTTTGGGGCAAGTAAGAGAGCTGAGCCGTGAGAAGCTACTTGAATCAGAGTTTCACCAAATTAAAAAAAAGAAGAAAAGTGAAACTGATGTGCTATGGGTAGGAAGGCCATGCATTTTGAGTGCAGTTTATCTCAGTGCAAATCACTAAATCCAATAGATTTTCAACTGCTCAGAAGCCAAATGGAGTGTACTCTACTCTGTAGAGAAGCCACAAATGAGCTGGCCGATAAACTTGGGCAAGACTTAAGAAGTGAGAAACAGGTAAAATAAGGTACCCTAATCAGATCATCAGGAAAAATGGGGGAGGTCTTCTCTTCACGGTCTTACCAGCTTTTGATAAAAAGGTGAATATTAATGGGACAAGGGCTGGGGACACCCTCTCCTTCTTGGGCCTCTGTTGGGCATGGTAGTAGGTAACATGCAGGGTGAACCGCTCCTGAGTGTGTGTGTGTGTGTACACACGCACGTGTGTGTGTTGCGCGAGGTGCCCGGACTCGAAGATGGACAAAAATAACACAAAGGAATCATTCAGGGCCTCAGATATCTTTGAAGAAGCACATGGATCTGGTCTTGCCGTCCCCAAGTGGCCAACGGATCCCTGTGGTCAGTACTGGCTCTGGACAGTTAAAATAAAGAAAACAAATATCCAAACATCCGATATCATCGCTGGGAGCTGGCCTCTGGGTCTTTGCCGACATCTGAACTGCTTCACATAACCTCCTGGCCTCTAAAAATAGGTATTCTGTGGTACATATAATTTTTATAAGATGACTAATACAGGAATGCCCTTTGGGATAACTTAGTGTCTTACTTTCTTTCTTTTCCTCTATATTTATCTTCCCTTCACTGGCTTCTTTGTATAAAAGTTAAGACTGCAGCCACGGACCAAGAGCATTAGCCAGGAAATTATCTGCTGCACGAGGGCTATCATTTTCATCAAGAAAACAGAAGCTTGTATTTTCAAAAGCGGGTAGAGCCATAGCCTAAGACGCATTTGGTTTCTGTGTCTCTAAACATCATTTTCCATGCAAAGGACCAATCAGAAGGGGTCTGCAGTTATCCTACTGCTTTTCTCCTTTATATAAAATTGAATCCAAAATGAATGGCGAAGTGTACGGACTCTAAAATGTCCCTATTAAAGTCTGCTGCTCTGAGCCCCAGTAATAAGGGTAATATGGTCCTTCACGAGCACTGAAGTCTTTGCATTTTACTTGTTCTTTCTGAAGAGTGTGTGTGTGTGTGCGCACGTACATGCACACACGCACACATGCATGGGGCACAGTGGAGTAGAAATAGGGGAAACAGTTGGACATCAGCTCAGAGGCTCATAACCTGATCTGCTGTGTGGAGTTGAGAATTCCAGAAACGGAACAAGATCGGCTGGAGGAAGAAGTAAAAGTGATCCATTCCTCACTCACTGTCACCTTTATTTCAACATGGACCTGCAGCTCCAGCGACCTCTGCGTGACCTCCCAGGTGATTAACTCCACTCACAAGGACAAGGAGAAATGAATTTTCTTATCCAGCGGGGTCCTCCCTTAGGGAACAGCATTCTGCCCGCTCCTTCGCCATCCAAACAATAACTGCTAAGCCCAGTGCCCTAACCAGGCCTCGCGAGAGCCACCTCCCACCCCCAAATCGTAAGTACCACGCCAGGAAGAGTGACACACCAGGACAGAGACTCCCCCAGCTCACCTGGGTTCTCAGCGCTGCCGTCCCCCCACCCCCTCCTGGAAAGCGGTCTTGTACTTGTACCATCTCTTTGCCTGCAGTTATCTGTGAAATTACACCCCACCAAGGAAAGAGCCCACGATCCACTCGGGCAGGTGACCGGCCAGAAGGTGGCTAAGCAGACTTACAGCTAGGGGACGGATGATAAGATTTCCTTCCTAACCTATGAAGTTGTGTGTCAGTTTGTTTTATTCTTCCAATGAAAACGGAAGCCAAATGTGGATACACTTAGTAAAAAAGTAAAAATTTCACATACTACTTTTAGTAAGAAAATTTGAAAAGTTTGGTGCCAGCCACACCCTGGTTTTCCTCCTTCCTGTGTCTCCCTTCATCTCACTGCATGACCCCGGGATGTTTGTTCTTGGGAATATAGGAGTCCGCCCAGCTGGGCAGCTGAAGGTACCAGACTGTGTATCTCACTCTAAGAAGTGATAGAAAGCCACACCAAAATGCAGTGCCCCCCCCAACTAACCCCTGCCCATATACCTGTAGGGTCTGATACGTTACATGCAGTATCCTTTATCCCCAAGACCTAGGATTTACAGAATCCTGCCAAGAACGTCCACCTTAAAGACTAGTGACCGGTTGTTACCCTTTCAGGGTACTATCTATAAAGGGCAAGGACGTGCAGGGAAGTGAAGGAGATGTGAAAAGAAACCCCCAACATTCGGGCCCAGATTCTTCCATGGACAGGGGGTTGGCTCGTAAGTGCCACAGGCCTCAATTTTCATCTTCTCCTGCACTGGGAATGATGACAACCACAGCACAGAAAATACCACCTCATGAGCTTGCTGTCAGGACCAGATGAATCACTTCCAAGGAACTTCCCTTCTCGCTTCAAACTCCTGCTCAAGGATTTTAACCCTCTTGGGTGAAGTTTTCCTCCACCCACTTTTGACAAGTTTACCGCATTTTACATTAGCCAGGAAAGGAGAGGCTCTGTGACTCTAAGAGCCATCCCCAAACCTCCCTGGCTTTACCCTCAGGTTTAGTTCTCTCACACACTGAATAGCTGTTGAAAATCTGTAAGGGCAGGTGTCACAGGGGCTCCGCACATTGCCCAGGTACTCTGGGACTCTGGCTATTGGCAGGGCCACCATTTCTGACACTACCTTCTCCTCACATGGCTTCCTGGTTTGCCACAGCATTAGACGGGTGCCTAGATGATCCCCCTCAACTCTTAAATGCTTCAAACACTGTTTCTTCCATTCAGCTACAGCCCTGTGCAAAATCTTGATGGAGACCATGAAGAACATTCATGGAGGCAAACCTAGAGCTCTGTGTTCATTATCTGCTCTCACGACTGATGGTATTTACAGAACCAGGATCAAATCCAATTCACGCCTGGTTCTACATGCTAGGTGCAGAAGAGATGCTCAATAAAAACTTACCAGATAGATAGATAGGATAAAACAGAATAGAGAAATAAAGAGAAGCCCCTTTTAAGCTATGGGGCAACACAATGCTAATGCTGTGCTCAACCATAAGTAAGGCAGCTCTTACCATCACTGCCTTGAGTAGACAGTATACTTTTTATGAAACTCTGGCTCAGGCAGAGTCCATGAAATTTCAGAGCATGGATTTCACTACCAGTCAATAGCAACAAAAGTCACATAGCTCATGATGATGTTGGCAGGGAGAACTTCCGTGGCAGGAAAGTGCAAGAGCAAGTGTGCGTGTGTGCGTGCATGTGTGTGTTGGGGGTGCGCATCTACACATCCCTAAGATCCTTGTGAGACCATGACCTCAACTTGTCCAATCAGCATAATGTACTGAGTGATAAAGTGGGGCATTTGTTGAATCTATTCTCAGCTCAGACCTGCTTCCAAATCACACTCAAGACATGCTGTTTCACCTTTGGTGTTGGGTGGTTTTTCCTTGTGAGGTTGGCCAACAGGTACATGCAAACACACACTGATACCTGATAATAACATCAACAGCCTTTGCCTCCAGTAGTCAAGAGCATTTACTGTGCCAGGTATTCTGATGCGTGTTTTATCTTCAAAATCCTGTTGACTTCTCACAAGAATGCTAGAAGAAAGGTGCTCCCAAAATGCCCATTGTACATCTGAGGACACTGGCACTTGGAAAGGTTAAGCAGCAGGCCCAAGGTCACGGAGCAGCGAGTGTTGGAGCTGGTCTATAAGCTTGGCCAGGCTAGCTCCAAAGTCGGACTCATCATCCATATGGTCCTGACCAAACCTACCATAGAAGGATGTCACTCTGACTTGGAGCTGCCTCTGTAGCTTTGTAACCCCATCAGTCTTTTTTGACTAGGAACAGGTTGTTTGTGGCACAGGACTTGAGAACAGATGGCTCCTAGAAATTCTTTAGATGCCATGAGATCTGCCACCTTGAAATGTCAAAGCAGCAAAATTCAAACCCACGGGCTCTGGGTGCCAGAGAGACAGCTGGCATCTTTTTCACCCCAGCAGATGAGGTCAGGGATGGTAATCAGAATCGGAGAATGGCAGGCCCCATTGTCTGAGCACCTTCCATATTCCAGGCCCTGGTTCCCATGCATGATGTATGTGCACAAGGCATCCATCTGACATGGACACTATCTCACCCCATTTCACAGATGAGTAAATTGAATCTCAGGAAGACAAAATAGTATGGGCCTACAGTTAAGAATCTGAAAAGTCAGACATTGAATTCTTATCTATCTGGCTACACAGTGCGAATTCTGTTCTAAATCTTGCCCTGAGAGAAAAGGTATTATTGTTCCTTTTTAATTTCAAAAACAATTTTCAAAAAAGAAGAATGCAAAGGACGATCACTCCCCAAAATATTAGTATTTAACATAAATATCATAAAAGTGTTCCTTTTATAACAATCAACAACAGATCAATGAAGTGAAACATGCTTGAAATCGAGTTCTCTGTGTGTGGCACGTGAAGTTAAAGCCAGTAAGAGATGCATCAAAACCAAAGGAGAAAGGAAGCCCCTTTTAACAAAAACTGTTTTAAAATTTGCTACTTATGAAGAAAAAGCAAGTTAGCATCCCCTATTGAATACCAAAATCAATCCTAGATTGATTAAAGATTTAAAGGTTAGATATCAAAATCATAAAAATGAAAGTATGAGTGAAGAGTTAACTGATATAAATGGGAAAAGAAAGTTTTTTCTCAACATAAAAGCAAAGAAAGAATATATTTAGCTTGAACACAACACAAACACTGTACATGTAAAAATATAAGTATAATTAAAAGTCAAGAGATAAACGTGAAAACATTCTGACACAAATATGACAGAGGGTTAAGCTGCAACATATAAATAGCTATGAGAAATCAACAAGGAAAACACCAACAATCCTGTCAAATGGGAATAAAGGTGGGGAGGGAAGGAAAAGAATAGACAATTCCTGGAAGGAAGAATAAAAATGGCTATAACAAAAATATAGATACAAGACACTATATACCCTATGTAAGTATATAGAGAGTATATCTATATGTAATATAAAGATATAAAAGGAGTAACATACCATTGTGTTTACTATCAAAGAAATTTCTATAAAAGGATCTGATGAGGTAGTTACAATGAAACTGGTTGTCTCCTATCATGTTTGTGGAAGCATAAACTGGCTCAGTTTTCTGGAAAGCAATTTTATTCCATATACTGAATTTTAAGATCACAGTTTAACAAATACTTTCACTTATTAGTATTTATACTAAAGAAATAATCAGAGAGTCCAACAAAGATTTATGTATAAAAATATTTAGTACAGCGTTATCTATAATATAAAAAATGGAGGTGTTTTAAATATCCAATAATAGTTTGATAATGAAATTATTTTATTCAAAAAGATTGTTCAACAGACTTTTAAAAATAATTTTTGGGTAAAGATAATCACATAAAGCCTAGCACTAGGTGAGACAATAAAGGATGGATACCTGTATAAATACCACATGGTCATTATCCTACAAATACTTCAAAGTGCACACGCATAGAACATCGACAGCAACGATACTCTTCAGTGATTTTTCTCAGATGGGATTATGAGTGATGCTTGATTTCTCCTTTATCCTTTTTCTACGTGTTAGAGTATTTTATTTCTACAGGGGAAAACGTTTAAGCAAACATGACCGCATGGGTCTGTCCTAGAGCCCGCTGTTCAGAGGGGGCTCTGACTGTAAGGCTATTCCTGATCCAGGTAAGATTGGAGACTGAAGTCCTAACGTCCTTCCAAAATGATCTCCGAGAGGTCACAGCTGCCACCACACAGAAGGACTAGAGGTTGTTTAGGAATGAGGGGTTAAATGATGGAGATACTGGGGAAAGCCTTGCCACCTGGACGGGACACAGAATGTATACAGACGGATGTGCATTACAGCTCGGATTTTGATGCCCCTTGACGAGGCCCTGAGCTCTGGCCTCGTCAGCCACCAGTAAAGTCGCAGAACCAAACCAAGTCCTGATGCCAGTCTTCCAACCACTCAGCCTCACCATGAAATCAGGGGCTCTGACTACCAGGAGTCCTCACACAAAGGACCTGCTTGGTCCTAAAGAGAAAACTGGCCAGAGGATGGGAATGGCCTCTTGCCATATTTCCCTGCCCCCACCGCCACCCAACCCTGTTCATCTTCAACAGAGGCCTGCGGTCCACCGTGAGCTCACCCTGTGGGGTGTCTGCTCCCCAGTGTGTCATGGAGGAGGACAAACCCCCTGGGGAAGGGGCAACAAAGTAGATGATACGTGTGCACTCTTTCACAGCCCAGGCTAGAAAGAAACAACTCTGCATTTAAATAGGGCTTCGGGAAGTTTTCTCTCCTGCTGCCTGGAGGGAAGATCTTAGGGAAGGAGTTGGCGCATGAAAAACTAGCAGTGCCTGCCACAGAGTGTAATCACAATCAACTATTACTACTACCACCACCATTGCTATTAATATCATTGCTGGTACAATGGTACTAATACTCTTAGCATTGCTCCTGGTAACTGTTAATGTGACTCTTAGTACCACATTACTGCTACAACTATTACTACTGCTGCCATTACTTCTCCTAGTACCGCTATTACCACCTATTGTTACTCCAGGATGCTCCTATGCATTCACAGCAACTGCATGTACCCGAACTGGGGGACAGCGTACTGATTCAAATTACTCTGTCCCCTCTCCAAAAAGTTCTCTGACATGTGTCAGGCTATGCACCTGTTGGTGCAGAAAACGTCTGAGCCTTGTTGAGTGAAGCAGCAACACGGATGGCCGAAGGTCTTGTGGGATTGTGGTGGGAACTCTACGTACCTTCTTACCTCACTCCTCTCCCCACCCACCCCTCGCTGCCCCTCGGGAGTGGTTCTTCTTCTAAGAATGAGGATGAAGTTTCCAAAGGTGAAGGGAGAGGCCCAAGTTCACACAGCAGGTGAAGAGCAGGGTCCGGGTTCAGACCAGGCACTCCCTGGGCTCCTGCAGTCCTTAAGTAAAGGGACTAGGTACTAGGGTTTTATATGATTAAAAAGGAGCTGCAGGTGCCAGCACTGGACACCAACCCGATGGCATGAGATAGCTTCTGGAATAAGCAGCTGAGCCGTTCAGCCCAGTGCTCCTGACTCCAAGCACTGCAGTCACTGGGTGACAATTCCCTCTGCCTACTCATGAGAATGCTGGCCATGAATTCTGTGACATGGATGCTGGGACCGCAGGACACAGGGCCCCTGGAGGAGAGCCCACACAGGACACAGCTGAGCAGGGATAGCGGTTGGGACCTCGGTACCCTGAGGAAGCAGAGAGGCCAGGCAAGCGCCAAAAGGCAATAGCCAGGAAGGCAAACAGGAAAGCAGGCTCCTGGTCCTGCAGGGCCTCTCACTAGCTGGGCCCTGTGTCCCTAAGGTCCCCCTGGTGCATGTTATTTTTGGACCTGGCCACGTGATGTGTTAGCCTGTTGGATTAGATAGTCAAGGCCGGCTTCCAGACCGGTGTCGCCTGAGTAGCTTGGGTCAGCCGCTGCAGGGATGAGGCCCATGGCAGGCTTCCAGATCATGCCGCCCCCACCACCTCAGAGCTCTCCAAGGCCTGTGGGTCCCAGTGGAGAGCAGCAAGAGAAAGAAGGAGCTTCACCCCATCCCCTGCACCTGAACTCCCCATGCAGGGCATACAGGGCTGGGTCGAAGGGCCGTCTGAGCTGCTAGGGCCTAGATGGTCTTGGGAGCTTGGACTTTCTGGGGCCCATGCTCTGAAGGGTCAGCTGGGTTTCCTGGGCTGGGAGGGACTGGCTTCCTTCCCCTTTGGGACTCACACCTCCACCCCGTGGCAGTTCACTGCCCTGACCGGGTGACCACAGCAAACAGATTGTCATAGATTTCAAGGGAGGAGTCTCGAGGTGGTTGGTTTCTGCACAATTTATACTTTATGTGGTGTTAATTTCAGAAAATGACAGAGCCTGCACGTGGCGTATAAGCAGTATGTACGTGCACGCACAGAGTTGTGTCTTTCCATCACTCCCCCACAAACATGTAAGAATCTGTAAAATTTTAGGATATTTTTAAAAAGCAGAATCAGGGGCGCCTGGGTGGCTCAGTGGGTTAAGCCGCTGCCTTCGGCTCAGGTCATGATCTCAGGGTCCTGGGATCGAGTCCCGCATCGGGCTTTCTGCTCAGCAGGGAGCCTGCTTCCTTCTCTCTCTCTCTGCCTGCCTCTCAGTGTACTTGTAATTTCTCTCTGTCAAATAAATAAATAAAATCTTTAAAAAAAAATAAAAATAAAAATAAAAAAAAATTAAAAAAATAAAAAATAAAAAGCAGAATCACATCACTGTGAATTTTGCATTTCACTGGACAAAGTTATCCAGGTGATGGCATCATGAACAGTGATAGATTCTTCCCAGGCTTATAAAAGGACAAGAGGCACAGACCATCCCTGCCAGAATCACCTGCATCCATCAATGTTACTCCCCAGCGTCTTGTATATGCAGGAGTGGAAAGAGAGTGGGTTTCCAAGCCAGAGAGAACTGGGTCCATCTCTGACAACATGCAATGTGTGGGCCGCACCTGGGCCTCCACCATCCTGGATGTCCCCACATAGCAGATGGCAACAATGCACATGCTGAAGCTCGGGGAGATGTGTGTGCACACCGTTTGTATCTGACACTCGGTCAATGTGCAGCAAACGCCTGGGAGTTCTCGAGAAAGCAGCACCTCCTGCTTTTCCCTATTTTTAAAAAGATTTTATTTATTTATTTGCCAGAGAATCAGAGAGAGAGGAGAGCATAAGCATGGGGAGGGGCAAAGGAAGAAGCAGGCTCCCCGCTGAGCAGGGAGCCAGAGGCAGAACAGGATCCCAGGACCCTGGCATCATGACCTGAGCCCAACGCAGATGCTTAACCAACTAAGCCAGCCAGGTATCCCTTTTACATACTTCTTTTCTCCCACCTTTTCATAACTTCTGTGAGTAGGAAAGGAAAGCATGACCCCTAAGCAATGCTCTGTGTTCAGTACCTCTCAGGTGGGCCAAGTTTCAATGCTAAGTTTGTAGCTGAGCAATTTCTTGGGCTAATGTATGAAGCCAGACACCAAGACCCTCCATCACTCCATTTTGGACTAAAAAATGGAGAAGCATTTGTCAACTTCTGTTTATAAGTTTATAAAGGCAAGTTTCTTAAAGCAAAGAGCAGATGGTAGGATGTGGGCCAACTATGGGAAGAAGTAAGCTTAGCTAGGGGACAGGACAGCATATACAAAATAAGAGCAATAACTCCTCAGTGCTATTTTACAGTAGGAAGTGGCTATGCATAGCTATTTCAATTTAAATTAACAAAAATTAGCTAAAATTAAAAATTCTGTTCCCCTGTTATATTAGCCTCATTTCATTACACATGGCTGGTGGTTACCACAATGAACAGCCCAGATACACCATATTTTCATCATCAGAGAAAGTTCTATTGGACAGTGCTGATTCAGAGAATAAGAATTCTGGGTGATTTCAAAATGTTATTTTTCTAAATGAAAGCACTGATTTATTTAATGTATTAATCAATATTGTACATTGATGGTATCCATGTTTATAAATTTATTAATATCATTATGTGATCACTACCTAAGAAAAGCAAACTAAAATGACAGATTTACCCTGTTAATATTCTGGTAATATCAAACTTGTGAGATTTATACCCTTTAGTATTATTTATATTTGACCACCACTGGGATGAGCCACATAAGCAGCCCAGGGCTGTTCTGTATGAACTCAGTCTTGGGCCAGGGACCTCAGTCTCCCCCAGAGGAGGACAACATCCTTCATCACCTCCCAAGAGACATTTGGCATGCATTTCTGTTGTTTCCCTACTAACTACTAGAATATTAAATGATGGTCTTTGAGAACATCCCCTCCATGATTTTAAATTCCAATTCTTAAATACTGGGCCGGGGGAGTGGGGGAATGAGCCTGGCAGAACAAAGTACTATAGAACAGATGTTACAAAGTATACCAGAAAATTCAGAGTAATTCTGATTCTTCAGTGCTAGCACATCAAATTGGAGAAGATATACATGTGGTTAAAGGTGGGGAAGGCAGAGCTGGACCGGCTGTGTCATTTAAAAAGCCTACTGTAACACGACAGTTTGGGACCTCTTACTTAAAAACTATGATGAATTCCAGGAGGAGGACAAGCAGAGCGTTAAACCAAATATGGCCCTTCTGAGCAGGAGCCCCGGATGACTGCATTGTCACACAACAATGAAGCCAGCCCTAGTGGAGAATTTTAATTTTTCACAAGCCACTACAGGGAAAAAGGACTCCAGGAGAAAAGAGTGAATGTTCTAAAAATCTACCAATAATCCAAGAATATAGACTGGTGTGTGTTCGTATGTGTGTGTGTGTGTGTGTGTGTGTGTGCAGATAAATGCACCAAATTCATCAAAGAATTAAGGAGACCAAAAAGAACCTAAAACTTCATCTCATTGGGGAAAAGTGCCCAGAAGTACCAACTTTGTGAGCACCGGGCTATGACCACCTTGCTATTCGATCATCTGAGGCAGCTTATTTAAATGGCATTGCTGGGTAATGCAGGTGAAAATCCAAATCAAAGAGAGAACTTTTTTTTTTCTTTTCAGAGTGGGATGCTATAGGCTTAATCTAGAAATGACGCTTAGAGAATAAGATAAACTTCCCAATCACAAACTTTAATTTATACCAGGCTCTGTATGGAGTCCTGTAACTTGGGTGAGAGAAGTGTGTGGGAATGACATAGGGAGTAATGAGATCATTTTTAAGGTGCCCAGCAAGGGAGTCTATCTTTATGGAAATGTCTAGGAATTAAAACTATTCCATTTCGGGGTGCCTGGGTGGCTCAGTGGGTTAAGTCCTCTGCCTTTGGCTCGGGTCATGATCCTGGGGTCCTGGGATCAAGCCCCACGTCGGACTTTCTGCTCAACAGGCAGCCTGCCCCCTACCCCACCTCTCCACCGGCTTGTGATCTCTGTCAAATAAATAAATAAAATCTTTAAAAAATTTTATTCTATTTCATGTAAGACCATGAGTATTAAGAGAAGCAGCTTGCTTCCCATGAAGACACATGATTCTTACAAGCACTGGAAGAGGTTGGATATCAATTCTGTCTTTTGTATTTTATTGTTGGCCTCAGGTAGCAGCACCATGTGGCCAAGAGTAAGACCAGGAAAAATAAAATCTTAAACAAAAAGGAGGGGGGGCGTGCCTGGGCGGCTCAGTGCGTTAAGTCTCTGCCTTCGGCTCAGGTCATGATTTCAGGGTCATGGGAATCTAGCCCCGCATGGGGCTCTCTGCTCAGCGGGGAGCCTGCTTCCACCTCTCTCCCTGCCTGCCTTTCTGTCTACTTGTGATCTCTGTCTGTCAAATAAATAAATAAAATTAAAAAAAAAAAAAAAAGTAAGACCAGGAATGGCGGGCTGGCTCTAATTTACTATTAACATGGCCATATGTTTAGGAACAGAGTACATACTGCTGAGGGTCGGAACAAGTTGAGATGCTGGTTAGGAGCACACACTCTTTCAAACCCTGCCTCTATTGCCCACCAGCTATGTGACCCTGGCATATTATTCTTTCTGCCTTAGTCCCCTAGTCTGTAAAACGGCAAAAATAAGAATACCTGCCCCATGGGGAACCTGGGTGGCTCAGTCAGTGGGCATCTGACTCTTGATTTCAGCTCAGGTTGTAATTTTAGGGTCATGAGATCAAGCCCCATGTCGGGCTCCATATTCAGTGTGAAGTCAGCTTGGGATTCTCTCCCTCCCCCTCTGTCCCTCCTCCTGCTCATGCTCATACTCTGTCTCTCAACTAAATAAATTTTAAGAAAAAAATTTTTAAAAAGAAAGAAAAAAAAAGACTACCTATCTCCTGTGCACATATGTGGACTAAAGACAAAAGGCCCACACAACAGTATATTGAATATAGACAACAATAAATATTATTACCATGGCAACCATATTACAATATATAATTGTATCAAAGTAACAAACGGTATACCTTAAATTTATATAACATTACGTGTCAAATGTATCCAATAAAAAAAACAACAACAAAAAAAAAACCTTAACCAGACAACTGACCAACCACTAATATTATCACTGGAAATCACTGTGGGGCAGATGGACTTCTATTACATATTTATGAACTGAATTAAGGAGGAATCTAAATACAGGAAACATAAATTTTCTAGGCTCGGATTCTGGGACATAGGATATGACAACCATCAGCTCACTATTGGGGCAAGGATACAGCACATTTTAACTCATGCCTCTGTTGAAAAATGCAGGACTTGTGGCTGGCAAGGAAGTGAGCACCTAAGAGTCTAAAGAAGAGTCTAAAGTTTCTTCTCCTTTTTTGTTTGGAAAGTTCCTTTCTGAAATGAGGCACACAGTGCTATGGGGCAAGGGAACGAGATAGGGAAGACAGACACCTGGAGACTCGGAAGCATCCTTCACACAGTCACACATGCACACACATGCCCATGACTTGATACTGAAAATCTACTTAGAAATACCTTAATACCTTTGTGGAAAATTCCTACAATTAATTTTTTTTAAAGATTTTATTTATTTATTTGACAGACAGAGATCACAAGTAGGCAGAGAGGCAGGCAGAGAGAGAGAGAAAGGGAAGCAGGCTCCCTGTGGAGCAGAGAGCCCGATGCGGGGCTCCATCCCAGGATGCTGAGATCATGACCTGAGCCGAAGGCAGCGGCTTAACCCACTGAGCCACCCAGGCGCCCCCCTACAATTAATTTTCAAGCAAATGAAACACCATGTCTTATATATTGATGCACACATGCAAAATATAGCTCCTTCTGAATTGGTATAACTCAGTTCACTATGAAAGAGTATTTAAGATTCATCAAAGCTGCTTTAGATCCAAAGGAGTCTGGCTGCTGATGTCCTAAAGGCTGTGTTACGTGTATGCTTTGTAATCACATAAGGTACCCTATATAGCATAAATCCTAGAAACCACAAGGAAGCAAGGCTGGTACTAGGCATTTGTCTACAATTGATTCTTTCTCTCATCTCTCCTCTGTCCCCAGTCCAGATCCTGTTTATTTTGGTTTACAAAATTAGGTGTGTGTGATATATGCACAAATATATAATAGCATAAAAAGTATAAGCATCTCGTTTCATAAATACAGTCCTAATACATGGGCTCAGGAAAGACACAGATTCACAAAAAACTGAGATCCGCTGCTTTTAATAAACATATCATGGATTTGATATAGTGGTTGTTTTCTTTTTTAGACTTGATTTATCTGTCACTTTCTTTCTAAATTTGATTTATTGGCCAATTTCTTTTCAAGATTTGATTTATTGGCCAATTTCTCTTCAAGATTTGATTAAAACACATTACATAAGTCTTTTCAGATCTATTTCTAAATATCACATATATTTCTAAGTATGGATGTTTAAAGTCTTTATTCATAAATGTTCTTGATTGATGCCTGTTTTTTCATTAGTTTTTTTTTTTTTTTAACTCCAGGTAGTCATTTATTCTGTGATCGGAATCAGCATAAACAAACCATAAAGCCCAATTGTGTAATGAATTACTCGTATCTCATATTCAGAGAGAAAAGAAGCTTAAGATACAACAAAGTAAAAACAGTTTGTGTCGGGGGGAGCCCACATGGGTTAGCTGGTCTTCAGTCTCTGGATTTATAGATACATTATAAAACATTTTCACAAGAAAGCCTTCTAGCACAACATCTCCAGTGACCATTAATTAGTTTGTGGCTACATGGATGGCCTTGAAGATGGAGAGTCTTGTATCATTCTGGGAAACATTTTATTTTAATGGACTCATGGTGTCCTGTTCCTTCTTTCCTCTTTGGTGCTTCTATACAGACTTCCAGAGGAGCCAGTATCTTGGTACCCTGCCTGCCAGACTCACGGACTTATGACAAGACAGTACAGTGGGCCCCCCCTGGGAGGCTGGGTACCCTGGGGGGGGAGGTGGCCCACTCCCAAAAGTGAAGCTACTGAGTACAGAAGGCTGGCAGAGTAGAGAAGTCTACAGCTGAGAACCCGACAGCCGGAGCCTCCCCCCATGCCGCTTCAACTTCTCCGAAAAAGGAAAACATTCACTAACCAGGCACCAACCAGTGTGCCCGCGGGATGGTGGGATGAGGACGGATTTGATTCATCTTCTACATCAGCAGATATTATTGCTCAAAAGACAAACATCCTCTCCACCCCTCCACCCACAAACCACTGCAGCCTAGTTTCTTCATCTGTAAAATAAAAGCGGTTTTTCCTACTTTGGAGGGCCGTTCTAAGGTTTAAATGAGTTGCTGTATGCTAAGCACTGAGTCCCCTATAGCACAGAGACCTATTTCGAAGGCCAATGAGCGCTAACAACAAGGGCCACGGAGGAAGCAGCCATGATGTGCCCCGGGGGAGCGCACGCAGGCGGCGACACACCAGCCGTGGAGGCCGTGGACCCCACGTGGACCGGAGCACCTCTGTGAGGCTGCGGCTGGAGACGTGCCCCCACTCCCGGCTGGGTCAACGGAGACAAGGGTGGCTCACATCCGCAGAGTCTGACTGCACCGCAGGCTGGGGCTGAACTACTCCTCAGTATGGTGCTCTCTGCTCTGAGAAAGCCACGAGATCCTGTCTGTGAAAGCTTATTAAACAATTTTGGGCCACCCGTATCAAATTCAAGGTGAGGAACTTGTGTGTTTTTAGCAAGGACTGAACTGAACCGATTCCCCGCCTGGCCCCTGGCATGGCTGGTGAAGCCCAGCTTCGATTACACTGGCTACCTCCCCAGTGTGAAAACCTCCCTTCAGGTTGGCACTTCTCTGAAAATGATCCCCTTTGGTTCCATTTTGTCTGTCTGAAGCCTGACACCCCTGTGGGTCAGCTTGCAGCATCTGAAAAAGTGCCATGGCAAGAACCACAGCGGGAAAGGCAAGACACATTCATCCCCTCCTGGCAGCCCTGATTCTCACTGACCTGGGAGGTGAAAGACCATCGCCCTCCACACAACGTATCTGCAGATGAAACGCCACTTCCATGCTGGCAGCTTACAGAGGGATGAATCCACAAATCAAGGAGGACCGTAAAAACAACTGGAAGGCAAGCAACCTCTGACATGGCTCTGCCTCCAGAGCACACCCTGCAATGAGCTGAGTTCGTGCACTCGGGCCATCTGTCAACACTGGGGCAACACGAACCACCGAGGCCAGAGAAGCTCCTTCCCCCGCCAGGGTGCTAGAGACAGCTCAAGAAACAGCCTCTCCGGGCTGAAGGTCATCTCCAGAACCACAGTCTCCAGGGCCTCCCCAGGCTGTCTCCTCCATGGCAGCGCCATGGCCCGACTGGAAGAACACCACGTCCCCCGGAGAGCAGGCTGAGCACTCAAAGGCCCCATGTGCACAGGCCCTTTGCAAAACCCATGCACTGGGGAGCCGCAGAGGGCTGCCAAGGAGCTCAGACCTGGCTGCTCCCCTGGAGGCCTGCTGTATGTGACTGCACCCTCACTGTTCAGAGAGGTCGCCTGAGGAAGAGATGACCTTCCAAAGGCTTGGTCTCCAGCCAGAACTGGCGCCCCCTACTGTACTTTGTACTGTGGCCCAGGGCAGGGGGCCGCGAACTACAGTCCACCATCCAAATCCCCACTGCCTGTTTTCGTAGAGCCCAGGAACTAAGATGGGTTTTCATGTTTTGGATGGTGTCTTAAAAATCAAAAGTGATATCCTGTGACACATGAATATTATATGAGGGTCAAATTTAAGTGTCTGTAAATAAAATTTATTTATGCCACCCCCAGTCATTTCCGTATCTTGGGGAGGTCTCTCAATCCAGGGCCAGAGCTGAGTAACCGAGATGGAACCTGCTCAAACTCTTTGCCTCTGGCCCTTTTGCACACATATCCTGCCCATGATTCACCTTGAGGGTTGGGCTTGGCCCTACCTAATTCTACCACGTGCTTCAACCCTGCTTTGCTGCTGTCTCTTTTATTCTTTGGAATTTGAAGGAATACAGATCTTCAAAATATTTGTAGGATAAAATGCATACTCCTTAGCTTGGCATAAAGATCTGAGACCTACTTGCTCTGAGACTACCAGTCCTAAGACCTACCCGTCCAGATGGCCATTATGCAGCACCTGCTAGCAGGACGAGAGGCACAGCAGGTCTGAACACTGTCCAAATCCCTCATACTTCTGAGCCTCTGCACCTGCGGTCTCCTCATCTGAAACCCCTTCTCCTCTGACTGGCTGGAGAATTCCCCATCCTCCCTGGAGATGATTTCAAATCTTAGGTTTTTCTGTAACATTTTCTCAGAGCTCTAGTATTTTGACCCCCTCCTATCCCCTCTTCCCGATTTCCTGTTTGGGACAGGATCTCAAATCCTTACCATTTGGCTTCGTTAACCATAAACTGCCTTGCCAGGCAGCTGGTCCTGGAGCTGTTTCCCTGGACGATGATTTCCAGGAAAGCACTTCTTCCTAGTGGTTATTCATGGCTAGTGCACGGGTGGAGCTGGTGAAACGAGAGCAGAGGACTATGGCTCCCCTGCCCAATCCGCCAACAACCCCGATCTATCAGCTTCCATGCTGCAATACCAGTTAGGTTTGGGGGCAATGGCAGGGAGATGTGACAAGGGTCCCTTATGTCCATGAGGCAAAACTGAAGGAGCACGGAGGTTTGGGCTGTGGGCAACTTGAGGTCTGAACTTCCAGTTTACCAGGACCTGTGAGCCTCAATTTCCCTGTGAAGGAGGTTATGAACTTCCCCAACCTGGCTTAATCGGGGAAGATTAAGTGAAGCTAGAAAACACAGTGCCCGGTGATCAGAAACTGTCAGCTATCATACTCAACCACTGCTTCGGCAACAGATCTGGGTCTCTTTGGAAGGAAGTACCCATTCCTTCCAGCACCCCGTCCATGTCTAGGGGCTGCCTTGGCCCTCTGCAATGCTCCACAATGCAAGAGAAGCCTGCTATGTCCTAGAGGGGACACTTGTGAGTGCCAGTGTGAGGCCATCATGATGCTGCTGGAGCCTCACACAAGCCCTATTCCAGAAGCCCCTCCCAGGGGGAGGCTCCAGGAGACAGTTTGGAGTCCACCTGTGCTCAGAAAGCACCTTTGTCAGACAGACTCCTCAGCGTGGTGTCTCTGCTATACAGCCTGCCTTCTACCATGAGCCCTGGGCTGGCGCGACGGAGTGGGCCCAGCTCCCATGGACTCCAGTGCTTCAAAGGAAGCCCTGGGGATGGCTGCAAGTCCCTGATCTCTTCTCTCTGCCTTCTGGGAAGAGCATCTAGCATGGTGCCCTGGAAGACACTGTGGTCCTATGGCCAGCTCACTGGGGGAAAGATCAGCTGCACGCTCTCCCCATGGCTTAAAACCCATGTGACAGCTAATATGCTGCTCAGTCTCCACATGGAGGGATCACGTGAGTTGCAGAAGCGTTCCCCAATGTGACCCTCTTAGCGACCCCACAAGGTGGGGACCTGGGTCTCCAATCTGCAGACGAAGAGATGAAGGACCTGAAAGTGGTAAACTGACCAAGTAAAGAATTCCACACCTGCACCTGCTGGTCTTTGGGAGCCTGTCTTCTCAGACACTTCCAGGGGGAAGATGGCAGAATGTGTGCTGCACCACAGGTACCCCGACAGGGGGAAAGACCACTTCAAGGGAACCTGAGGACTGGTGGGAAAAGCTGATCAGAGTCAGAACTGGATCAGAGTTTTAGAGTTCTGAATGGCATTTCAGAAAGGATGTCAGAAGGCAAGACAGGAAAACAAGAAGGATGCTTAAGAAGGAAAGGATGCTTAAGGAAGGAAAGATGCTTAAGAAGGAAAACATGAGGATGCTTACAAAAGAGTGGGGTCCCCTTCATGTCACCCAGTGTTCCTGTGCATGTGCCCATTGACCCCTTGCCTCAAATTCTCCTAGGATGCTCCCTAGAAAGGGCAACTTCTGAGCCTAACTCCAGTTCTGAATACTCAGAATTCTCAGGATGGGTCCCAGGAAACTGTCCTTGGGAAAACTCCCACAACTGAAACCCTTGCACCCTACAGCTTGTAAACTGTACTGGACATATTTCTCATGCACCTTTTGTTCCTTGGAGCCTCTCTTCTCCACCAGTCCATCATCTTATGTTTCTTTCCACCCCACCCTCTACTCTTTTACTTCCCTGGAGCCTTACCCATGCTGCCCTGGGACTGTACTTCTCAGTCAAAGATCAGTACTTAATGCTTGCCTCAGGCTCTGCTTTTTCAGAAACCTGAGCTAAGACAAAAACCAATACTCTATAAATGATAGTCTGAGGTCTCTGAAATAAATTCACTGTCCTTAAATACCTGGCCCCTTCTTACCTCCGAGCAGGTCAATGTGCTGGTCAATGTTAAACAACCAGCTCTCAGAGGCTGGGGAACCCCAGAAGTCTAGTATTTGCTGACTTCAGTGGTATAAACACTCTCACCATGATCTTAAGCTACCAGTGTGAGGATTGAGCCCAGTCAGTAGTTACTTGAACAGACTTTGGAAATCTCTTTCTGCTCTTCATCCCAAGCACAATGGGCACCTTCACAGATCATCTGTATGAGCAAGGCCAAGTCAGATAATCTCACTATGCCTCAGTTTACACATTTGAAATATGGAGATAATTAATCACAATCACTTTATAGGGCTGTTGTAATGACTTTATGTATATGAAATGAAGAGCTATTCGAACCTTCCTTAACACAAGGAAAATGCTCCGTTAAGTATCGGCTCTGGTGGTGATTTTCCATTGTGGGTTCTCTGCCATCTTTCTACAAATACAAAGTCTTTTCAGCCAGCACCCCATTTGACAGACTTCAGCTAGTGAGAGTGTGTTCTGTTTTTCCTTTTAATTCAATTCCATTATGAGTGCCAGCTATATCAATGCATAGGCTGCTGAGGAAGAGCTAGGAAAGACTTTTCTGCCAAGGTAATTTCTCAAAGTTTCCATTTTTGGAGGAGAAAATCAGACAATGGCCAACATCAGCGGTTTAAGGTTGGAGGAGGAGAAAAATGGAATTTCTCTGCCAGTTATCTTGCCACAGCATTCTCCAGGCCCCCAAGCACAGAGGGGCAGTGAAAACATCCCTGCCTGTGAGCAAGAAGCAGCATCCGCTGGTGGTCAGGCCACATGCAGAGCACAACTGGATCAAGACTGTTTTGGTCCCAGGTACTGGTTGCAGCCCTCAATTTGTACCTGGCCTTGCTGCTTACTAGTTATATGGCCTTGGGCACATAAGATTCTCTTTGACTCAGTTTCCTCATGTGCAGTATGAGGGATCACAACAGAGGGCAGCTCCGAAGGTGCTGCAAGGATTACATGCATGATCTCTTACACCTGAACATGGCCATCCTCCAGGAATGCCACTTAATATAGTAAAGATAGGGCCACGTGTAGTTTCCCATGTATTCAACTAATATGTATTAAGTGCCTGGTGTATGCTGAGCACTCTGTGAAGGGCAAGGATACAGGAGGAGACACACACATTCGTCCCAGGGAGCCATGCTGCTGGGATATGAAGTAGACACACAGATGGTATGGGATCCTCCAACTGAGACTGAGCGTACGTTAGGCCATAAGAGAAAGCTTTCTCTGGGAAGTGACCTTTGAGCCAAGGCTGATGGGTACATCAAGGAAGGGCAGTGAATGGTTCATTTTATGATGGGGGCTATTCGGGAGAATCATGTTGCCTTCTCTCACCCTCTCCAGGAAGCTTGGCCCTGGGCCAAGCCAGTAAAGACCATCAAAGCCAACAAAACTTCCAGGGAATCAACCAGGTTTTGGCCTGCTTTGGTCTGTGGGGCTCATTTAATGAGCACAATGGTTGTCAGAAAAAGTGGAAATCAAAGTGTGAAAGGAAAATGTGCCCATTATACTTGAGCTAGACCATCCTGAAAGGGCGAGGACAGTGGAAACGATGCACGACCAAATGAAAGAAGGGAAAGGAAGGAAGGCAGCACCCCCATCTCAAGGAAATGCCCGGGTTTGGAGTCAAATATCCTTCCCTCTATTGAATCACACTGATTGGATTTGTCATTTCAAATAACCATAGTTTATCTCTTTTCTCCTTCAGGCTAAAATAAAAGGTATTATTGGAACTGACTTTATATTATCATTTGTCTGCTTGCTTAGGAAAAAAAGGAATGCTCAATCAAACTTCTCAGGATCAGCTCCGTCGTTCAAACACAGCAAACACAGCAGTAACTGAGGCCTCTGAGGAAGCACAGAGTGGGGGAAATTCAGTAATCTGGAATACTGTCCTGAGGACGGAATGTTGAGCTGAATGGATACTGCCTGTCCTCCTAATTTTGCCATCTAGCTGGGGTTCCATTCATCAGCCCATCGGGTTTCCTGGGGAAAACAAAACAAATCAAAAATCTTCCCCCTTGTTCTAGGATTTTTAACCTGGTTCTCATGTTCCCTCTGGGGGTTCCCTAGCCTTAGGAAACGGTTAAACTTTATGACATGATCACAGACTAACCTCCATGCTTCCTTTCTCTGAAGTCAGGGACATTATTCAAAGAATTTATTTATTCTTAGCTGGACACATGCACATCTCTTCTGAACCAGCAGAAACCACCACAGAAACCACTACGCAGGGTGTGTCTGTACAATCTCGCCTGGCGGCTGTGTTTGTTTGGGGGGCCGTTTGATCTGATCGCGTTCCTGAAACCACAGTACAGCTCATCAAACACAACTGTCGCGCCTGAGGACATTGGCCATGGTCTGAGTGGGCTGGGCTACTGACCAAGAAGAAAGCCCAGGGAGGCCCCTTGATTTCAGCTACCAATGGTTTGTGCACGTGTTTAACACTCTCTTTAGAATGAACCATGGTTAAAAGCAGACGGTAGTTGGGTTTACCTCTTGAATCACCCTGACCATGCACACAGCAAGAGCCAAAAGACCTCTGTCATCTTTCTCTTCAACAATGTGCCTCTTTCCACAAATTCCAACAACAGCTGGCAAACATCGGACCAAGCCTTTCAAAGCAGAAGCCTGCCTGGATGCCCGGGGTGGCTTAGACAGTTGAGCTCTGACTCTTGGTTTTAGCTCAGGTCTTAAGCTCACAGTTGTGGGTTCGAGCGCTGTTTCAGGCTTCATACTGAGAGCAGAGTCTTTCTCTCTCTCCCTCTGCCCCTCCCCAACTCATGCTCTCTCTCCAATGAATAAAATCTTTAAAAAAAAAGGGAGGGGGATAAAAATATATGTTTATAAAAAATAAAAAAAATTAAAAAAAATAATAAAAGGCAACATTAAACACACACACACAAAAAAAAAGGGAGGGGGGAGGTGGTCAAGTAGCAGATTTCAAAAGCCAAAGCACCCACCCTAAGCTGTTCACACTCCTTACCTGTTGCCCTGACCGCCATTCAGTAGTAAAAACAGGAAACAAATATTATGTGATTGAAAAGCTTGAGTCTTGCACTGTTTTATTGACTTGTCACTGTAGATAAATTGACTATAATTTACTTCAAGAGTAAATTACTAGATGTTCATAAAAAAAAAAAACTGTTGTACATTACTGTCCCTAATTAAGATGTTAAACATGATTCCATTTTTAAATTGGAGGAACCAACAGAAAAGAAAGATGCTGATGGTGCTATATTTCACTCTTTTTTTTTCCCTTCCTTCCTCTCTGTACATCAGTTAATGGTTTGGATATTGATGGGCAGATGTGGCAAAGCAGAACATGGGTTCTTAAAATTTCTCCCATCATATTATTGTTTGGGTTCTGTTCGTTTTGTTTACTTTTGTTTTATGTTTCTCCTTATCTTTTTTTTTTTAAGATTAAAAAAAAATTTTTTTTTTATTTGACAGAGACAGAGATCACAAGTAGGCAGGGGTGCAGGCAGAGAAGCGGGGGGGGGGGGGGAGCAGGCTCCCTGCTGAGCAGAGAGCCCAATATGGGGCTCAATCCCAGGACCTTGGGATCATGACCTGAGTCAAAGGCAGAGGCTTTAAACCACTGAGCCACCCAGGCGCCCTCTCCTTATGTCTTTGCCATTAACACTATTCTTTCAAGAAATTCCCTAAGTCACCTATCGCTTTGGAGACCCAGCTGGTTAAATCACAGAAATCATTTAAAATTTCAGAGGGCAGAAGAGAGAAACCTATGTGATCGCTGATATATGCATTCCAAAGTAAGTAGAACCAATGTAGTGCTGGAAATAAAAAATAAAATAAAATAAAAAATTTTTAAAAACCCAAAACAAAAAAGCAAAACATAAGCTCTGTAGCTAAGAATAAGAAAAATAACCAACATTATATGTTTTCCTCCAAAAATGTGACACTGTGGAAGAGGTCTTAAGAAGTGGAACAGAAGGGCACTTGAGTGGTTCAGTCATCAAGGGTTTGCCTTTGGCTCAGGTCATGATCCCGGGGTCCTGAGATCAAGCCCCAAATCAGGCTCCCTGCTCAGCAAGGAGCCTGCTTCTCCCTCTCCACTCCCCCTGCTTTTGTTCCTCTCTTACTGTCTCTGTCAAATAAATAAAGAAAATCTTAGGGGGGAAAAAAAAAAGTGGAACAGAACATGTTCTCCAAAGCCAGGGAAAGTTAGAATAATTATCTTCACAATTCAGAATGGAATTCAATGGGCTGAGAAAAGAGGTGGTATGTCTGGGTGCTTGACAGGAGTTTCTCCCAAAAGTTGGGAGTCCTCAGGATAATTCTTTGCCTTCACTAATTCAGAAAGTATTTGTTGAGCACCTGTGGTATGCGGGACACCAAGCTAGGTACAAAACAGCCCAGAATGGACACTGCAGCGTCTCTGGCCTTGACACGAGCCCTGTGCATCCCGGCAGTCAGCTTTCAGCTCCTTCCTGCCCAGCCTTCCAACATATTCCTTGTTCTACTTGCCACACATTCCCCCTTTCCAACTACCTTCCCCTAACTTCTCAAGATATGATCCTTCTCATCTTTAAATACTCAATGTAAATATCCCATCTCCTAATGTCCAGACCGGGTCTGGCCACAGGACTCTGGCATCAGCCTTTATGGCACTTAGCACGACTGTAACTAACGGATCTCTGTTTCAAGTCCAGCTTTGCCAGCTGATGCTAACTGTCGATGGGCAGGGACTAGCTCATTTTGCTCCCATCTATATTTCCAGTATCCTACTGCCTCAAGAAATAGTTCTTAATAGGTGATGTTAGGTGGATAAATAAATTAATGGAAAGAGGAAGGAATAAATGAATGGGCTTTTTCACCATGTTCCAGGACCTAGAAGTCAGAGGCACAGTCCTTAGCCCTTGAGGAAAAAAAAAAAAAAATCCATCTTATAAGCTTAAAGGTCGATGGTCTAACCAAAACATGGAACATTCTTCTGTTATCTATGTCCTGGATGCCAACTAACACTATAGAGTATTTCTAAGCCTGGGAACACATGATCTATTTAGGGCTGGTAGAGTTTCATGCTCTCTCTAACCCCCGTTCTTAGGCTTTCCTGTTTCAGAGAAGGCCCCACACCTGCTGGGAAGCGAGTATCTAGAACTCTAACCCAGGACTTAACTCTTTAGCAGAACAAGAAGAGGAGGAAACATAATCCCACCCAGATCCAGCCTCTCTCCTGGTCCAGGAAATATAGCCCCTTCTGCCTTCAACGCACTCTTACCTTCCCCCCAACAAAAACTAAAAACTCCTTCAGGCTCCTGTTCTAAATTCCTGTGTACCTACCTGGCAGGCCGTCCTTAATTTGTCCCTTCTGTTCATATTTGCATTCAGCAAATATTAATTCCATATTATATGCAGACAGCATGCAAGGTCTTTCTACTACACAGGTGGCCCCCTACACTCTGGGGGGATCTAACAAACAGGCTTCAGGGAGCATCTGTAAGGCATGCAGGTGCCTGATACCAGACAACGCTAAAACTCATCCTGGTACTTCGTGGTTTTTGGATACTTTGGGTTACTCCTCAACTCCAGAGCTTGCTGTACCATCCAAGGACGTGGCCTCTGGCTTCAGGCGGCTACTGACCCCTTGAAGAGTGGCCAAGGAAGGTAGGTTTTAATTATGTTTGATTCCAACTACTTTACCTTTAAGTATGAAAATGGGAACAGTGCAAAAAATTTTTTTCTGGAAAGCACATCTTTTTTTGTCTTAGTCTGACCATTTCACATTAACCACTGACCATTTAACAACCAATGTGAGATGCACAACCAGTTTCAGGGACCTGCCACAAAAAGGAAATGCTTGGAAAATATCTCACGAGTATACTTTCATACTGCTCACATGTGGTCGTAATAATGTTTTGATGTATTGGTTTTAAAAAATATTAAGATGGATTTCACCTCTTTCTTTCTACTTTTTTAAATGTGGCTGCTAGAAAATTGAAAATTTTTAATGTGGCTCGTGTTTATATTGCTATTGGACAGCAATGTTCTAGATGTTTTAATAAACGCATAGCTAGCAAAAATGAACAAACATATACATAAAATGAGTCTGACTGCTTGGGTGATCTCAGGGCAGTGTCGCACCGGATTCTCTATCTGCTTCTCACACAGCAGGTATTCCATCTGTAGTTCTGGTCAGGAAGGAGGAAGCCTCTTGCTCCTTATAAGGTTTTCACTTTCATAAATCCCACCCAGAGTCCTCTGAGGAGAATCACCTGTGTCATTTTGAGATGCTGGGAAAGGCAGCCCCAAACTAACAGTTTAGGTTTGAAGTTTCTTCTTAACCTAGTTCACAATTCCACATGGAGCAAAGGCAGGAAGGGAGAACCTTCCAGGTGGGAAGCCTCACAAAGGGCACAAACCCTGCTTTCAACAGATTCCCTCCCCCACTGTCCCTGCCACCTGCTCAGGCCTTGGGGACTTGCCACTCAGAGGCTCCCCCTGCATAACCATGTGCCACGTCCTCCTGGGCAGCATCTCTCCCCATCCCGTCAATTTTTTGATTTGTTGGAAAGAAGGTGGAAAGAGCATTTCTTGGCCCTAAGAAGCACATCTGCCTTGCTGAGACACTTCTTCCTTCTATCTGTTACCTACACAGTCCGTTTTCTGGCTGCAAAGGGGAGGAAGGAGGAATCTGGGGGAGGAGGAAAAGTGAGGAATCAGTCCACAGGTGCACAAGCTCAGCAGTGTCACCATGAGACCCTGAGCCAGGGGTTGGGAGCAGCTATGAGGCAGACCCCCCAGCTCATCTATCTGCGAGCCTCTTAACTCCCCTGCAGAGAGGGACTGCAATTGGTAAGCATCGTAAAGGAACTGGGGAGTCTTGGAGGGACATGGGCCAGTCAGGAAAGGGTGCAAGTCAGAGGACAGGCACCAAACTGCCCAGTGTCTAACTCTCCCTGCTGTCCAGCCCGCAGAGGTGAGGCTCAGCCAAGGACAGGACTGCTGGCTCTTCCCGGGCCGGGGGCACTCCGGAAGCCTGTTGCCAACCAACAGCGTGTGGAGGGCTGATCTCGGCCTGGCACTACGTCCCCGCGACCTGACCCTCTGGAAGTCCCCATTTTCCGAAGGAGGGAACTGAGGTTAGAGAGTGGCAACCCTGAGCTAGTCAAGTTTATCTGCATCTGTTTAGGCCTGGGGAGGTCTGAAGGGCCCCAAGAAACAACCTGTGCCTGTCCCACCCTCACCAGCACCGGGCTGGCATCCTCATGTGGAGATAATAAGGTCTTTGGAACCTGGGGTCTGATCTCCAGATGGGCTTTAGCTGTGGATTCTCTGAGGTTCTGATGAATATAGGGACCCTCTTTCCAGGAAAATGCACTTGCACAGACTCTTGAATATACTTTTAGGAGATTTTATAGAATCCCTGAAATGGACTCATTCAATCTGACATTATTAAGTTTGTATGAATTATATATATGTAAAACACATATGTTATATTTTATATATTCTGTCTAATCAGTGTCGGTGAGAAATGGACCTATCTAAGCCACAAGCTAAGTAAATTTTGTTTTGCTTTTTCTTTTTAAAAACTAAAAAAGAAGGAAAGGAAATTGCCAGTGATACTATCAACCTAGTTTTATTTTTTTTTAAGATTATTTATTTATTTATTTGAGAGAGTGTGTGTGTACACACAAGCAGGGGGAGCAGCAGGCAGAGGGAGCAGGAGAGGGAGAAGCAGACTCCCTGCTGAGCAGGGTGCCCAACACAGGGTTCAATCCCAGGAGCCTGGGATCATGACCTGAGCCTATAGTCTAACCCACTGAGCCACCCATGTGCCCCTATTTGTTTCTTATTATGTGCTTGCTCTCTTGGTCACATGTCAAATTGGATGAGGGTTATATGAAGTGAGATCTTGCTCCACCCCTACACCTGTTCTGGGGGGAAATCCCACTTCCCAGAGCTCTGGGGTCACACAATTAGTGTGTCAGAGCTGGACTCAGTCCAGGAGCAGTGGTCTTGGCCGCCATGTTACCCTGGTCTTCTGAGCGCACCAGTCCCTTGCCTTCTGGGGGCTCTCCCTGGGAATCAACAATGTCACCCTCACATGTTCTCATGGTCATTCGGCCAGAGATTACCAAAGCTTGCACAGAGTACCTGTTTAAACTGATGATAAGAGCTCACTGTGCTGGGACAAGGTCTTCATGGCTGTCCCCTCCCTCCCCAGCATCACCTCCATGAAGAGCCCGACATTTGGTATTCCAATAAAAAAATTCCATCTACAGGTCAACAGTTACTTCCCGTGTCTAGGGAGATGTGTGCAAAGTGCCTTGTCATTCACAAAAATGGAGTCTTCTAAGGGCCAGTTGGAATGTCCATGAGCTTCCCTCTTATTTTTATAAGGCTCTAAGGGTGAATTTTCTCCTGTTTCAGAGAGCTGCAAGTTGAGCTTAACATACAAACCTTTATTTTCCAAAGAGGCAGTTTGGCCTTCCTGTATCGACAGACTCCAGAGCTTAGATTTATTACAGAATGGTAATCAGGCAAAAGAATAAATACACCGCATCTTTAATTCATTAATCACCTCGGAAAGCAAAATGAACTACAGTAAAGAAGACAATATGTTTTCAAATGCCGGGGGTGGGGGAAGTGGGAGTCTGTTCCTCAATAAAATCCAGTTGCTAAAAATCCATTCTGTGTGCAGATTAGAGAAAGGACATTTATCTCCGAGGCTGCTGTTCAGAGGGGAGCACAAACTCTCTACACAGGGGGTCTGGCTGGACCGGAGTGTCTCCGGATAGCCCCTGGGTGTCCTTGAGGATTTCTTCCTATTCTAACTCACATCATGAGCCACAGACTGGTGAAGACACCAACCCAAGAAAGTTGGGTTCAAATTCTTGTCCTATCTGGTAAGTGGGGAGGGTTGAGCGGGGACACACACTTGGTCACTCAGTGCGCTGAGGCCTGTCTACCTGTGGGATATGGGTCCAGGGAGGTTTTGTCTTCTAAAAATTTCACATCACCCAATTCTCACTAAAGCAGACCTGTACTAAAGCTGGGAACAGGTAAGCAAAAATTAAACTTGGGGTTTTCTGAGTAACCGTGTGCAGGTGGGTACTCTCTGGAAGCACTGTCCAGGTCTGGAGGCTTGGGTCTGGCCTGCAATGCTGAGAGGATGCTCTATCCCCGCTCCTGTTCCTGGGCCCTTGCAACCTGAAAACCAAAAATCAGCCAACTTTCCACCTGTATCACAGGCTTGCTAAATGAGAAGCCAAAAGTCTGCATCTTAGATTCTTCAATGGAGACAATCAAGGTCTGTGCAAAGATATGATGAGAAAATCATCATCACAAGTGTTTGTCAAGCGTATCTAAGGACTTGACATAGTTTATTTCCTTTATTTATTTTTTTTTTTTAAAGATTTTATTTATTTATTTGACAGAGAGAGATCACAAGTAGGCAGAGAGGCAGGCAGAGAGAGAGGAGGAAGCAGGCTCCCTGCTGAGCAGAGAGCCCGATGCGGGACTCGATCCCAGGACCCTGAGATCATGACCTGAGCCGAAGGCAGCAGCTTAACCCACTGAGCCACCCAGGCGCCCCAGTTTATTTCCTTTAATCTTTGCAACTATCCTTCAGGGTTTGGCACTATTCCTGTGCCCATTTTACAGATAAGAAGACAGGTCCACGGAGATCAAGTTCCTCAACCAAGTTTATATCGCTAAGTGGCCCAGCTGAGTAAGAACTACAAAATCTAACCTGTGAACAACACAGGAGTTAGGGATCCCAACCCCTGCACCCTCAAAAATCCATGTGCAGAGGGTGCCTGGGTGGCTCAGTCATTAAGCATCTGCCTTTGTTTTGGCTCAGGTTATGAACCCAGGGTCCTGGGATCAAGCCCTGCACTGGGTTCCCTGCCCAGTAGGAAGCCTGTTTCTCTTTCTCCCACTCCCCTACTTGTGTTCCCTCTTTCACTGTGTCTATTTGTCGAATAAATAAAATTAAAAAAAAAAAAAAAATCCACGCGTAGCTTTTGAACCACCCCGCAGCCAAAGCTTAGCTACTATGAACCTACTGCTGACCAGGAGTTTTACTGATCACACAGTCAGCTGATATGTATTTTGTAGAATATTTGCATTGTATTCCGTATTTTACAGTAAAGCAAGCTAGAGAAAGGCAAATATTATTAAAATCATAAGGAAGAGAAAATACAATGGCTAAATACCATAAATATTGATGGATGGCAATGCCGTCCATCTATTTATTGAGAAAGGCCTGCTGGTGGTGGACCTGCGCAGTCCAGATCCCTGTAGTTCAAGGGTGGATGGTACTCCCGTTTACTGAGCGCTTCCTGCCTATAGTGCTTTATCCATAGGATGTTGTTTATTCTTACCAGCAATCTAGAATAACTAGTATGACTATTCCCACTTCATGTATGAAGCCAAAAGAAGCTCTGCGCCTTTAAATCAGGGTTTCTCAATCCCAGCACAGGCTGTCCTGCATATGAGAGCACCCCTGCTCTCTCCCACTAGAGGCCAGGAGCACTCAGTCCCTGAGTCATGACACCCCAAAAGATCTCCAGGCGTTGCTACCTGTCGCATGGAGAGTAATATCATCCTGGTTCGAACCCATGCTTCCAACACATGAGTGGGGTCATGCGGACGAGAACCACAGAGCTGGGCCAGGGACCCTGGCCTACCCAACTCCTCCACCAGATACTCTTCCAAATGCTGCTTCTGTTACCTGGCAGCAGTGGTTTGTAAATGTGGCCCCATTCTAGAACGTGAGAACAGGTTAGAAATAGAAATTTTGGGCCACTCCAAGACTGCTTAAATCGGAAATTCCAGGGATGGGGGCAAGCAATCATAGTTGCAAGGTGTCCTTCAGGGGAAGGCAGCGGGGGAGGCTGATGCTCACCAAAGCTGAAAGCCAGGGCCCTGGAGTACTGTGCCTTAGCCTTGGCTGTACACTACAGTCACATGGGGCCCTACCAAAAAAAAATAATGATGATGATGATGATGATGATGATCCCACCTTGGGACTCTGATTTTGTTGAGCAGGGCTGGGACTGGGGCTGAGGCACTGGGATTTTGAAAGCTTGCCAGACGATTTTCAGGGGTAGCTGATGTTGAGAACCACCGACCTCAAAGGAGCTGACCCAGGTTCTCAGGGAGGCACTGGTCAACATCCAATGTGCTAAAATTAAAAAACCAATGTGGTTGGTCCCATGACCTGTCAGCCTGAATCTTGGACAGAAACAGCAAGGACTGTGTAGCGGTGCCCTCTGCTTTCAGCCTCAAACCACAGCCTCACACAGCCCAGTTCCTCACATTGTTTCTTTTTTGTATCCCTCTCCCGTTGGTTTCCCTAAATTTCTAAGCTTTCTGGAAGCTATTTAGTTGGACCGTGCACCACCTCAAGAGGGTAAGGAGGCCAGTACATTTGGCAGGTGAATGCTGTGCATTAAAGCTGATGTATCTGCAAGGCACAGAAATCACTGTTGCAGGTGGCACTGAAATTCAAGTTTCTCTTCAGCGACACCTAAACATCCCTCCAGGTCCACCTAATTGAATCCGTCTGTCCCGCTGTTGCCTCCCCTAACTGTCCTGGGCAAGATGAACGTTTCCTTATTTACCTGCTCGAGTCCTTTCCCCTTCTGTTGCCAGAGCCTGGACACCCAATCACTTCTTCCTAGATGCCCATAACCTCTCTGTCCCCCAAGATCTTTCTCTGACGCCTCCAGCCTACAACTCTTCCCTTCGCAGATTCCTTTGTGCTCGCCATCAAAGCAGCCGTATGGATGATGATGTTCTGATACATATGCCTCTGCTCTGCTCAATTTCCATTTTTTAAAATCTGGGCAGCTCAGAGAGCGGCGTGGTGCTGGGTGTTTAACAGCCAGCTCTCTAACGGATGGGAGCAGGGAAAGGGGCTCTGATTTTACAGCATTTGCATTCCATGCTGCAAGTATTCATGGCCAATTTCATGCTCCCAGGACCTAATACGGGCTTGGGAAGAGATGCACACAACTGGCTCTTGCACACCCACGGGAGTGGGCTCTGGCATGCCACCAGAAGGCCACCCAGCAAGCATCTGGTGGGAATCTGTTCGGGAACGGGCTCTGCGCTGAGTGCTGAGCACAAGAATGTGTAAGGTACAGATCTTGGATCTCAGTCTAGCGGGGAAAGCCTGCCTTTCTCAGTGACACGTGACAGGCAGAGAAACAGGGAAGAGGCAGATATACAGAAGGGAACCATCCGTCTTGCCTACTAATCTATGGGATTCCCGTGAATCCTAAGAAAAAAAGATCCTCAACGTTTTTGAGCCAAAAAAGACATGACTATGACTGATCATGTCTGCTGCCTCTGCTTATTCCATTTAACCTGTATTGAGAATTCCATGAGGCTGGTTCTGTCATCCCATCTACAGAAGGGAAGTGACTTCCCCAAAGTCACACAGCTGGAAAGTCCTGGCATTGATTCGGTACAGTGTGCTGCCCTATGAGGAAGGGAAAATGGGCCTCTGCTACATCAAAGACCGTCTGATCTCACATTCCCTTAGAGAATGATTTCTGAAAGATATTCAAAGGCTGCAGAGATCCTGGAGTCCAGAGGTGGGGGACAAAAGGCCACAATTTAGAGGGTCAGCTGCCCCCTGTGTGGCTGCCTTTTTAGACAGCAATCCCACATAAACCTTCGTGTTACAAACGGTTCCTCTGTTGAAACAAAATGAGGTTGAAAACTTGTGACTCCTGCCAAATCCTTGTATTTATGGAGGTGGTCCCCAAAGCCCAGAACCTCGAGCAGTTGTTCCCCAACACACCTGTTACAGTGCAAATGTACCATGGGAATAAAATAACTTGGGGGAAATTTTTAGAAAATGCACCCAAGCCCAATGATCTCCCCTCAAATGGTGAACTCCCAAGGCAAGACTGTGAGTAGGAGCACATCTGTAACACCAGCCCCGGACTGAAGCAGTGGGTTCGGATCTCCCTGTTCTGTCCCTTCCAGCACTCAGGCGGCATGAGTCTGCGCGATTTCTGGGCTTGGCATCCAACTTGCCTCAACACCCAGTCAAATTCAGATTCACCTTAGAAACACCCGACCCCACGTTGCAAATGCTTTTCAAGCCCAGTGGGCAAAATCTGTCTTACACCACTTCTCCGCAGGCAGCTTTGCCCCTGCCCCTGAGTCAAGGCAAGCCCCTAAACACAACTGGTTCAAAGAACTAGAGCTGCAACCCACCCCTTTCCGCACCTCCCCAAACCCGACTTCCTAAGAGGAGACTGGAACTGCACTGCTGTATTTAACATATAACTCACAAATTAAAAACTGAAAGAAGAAACGCACTTTTCTGTCAATGGCTTAAGGGGATTCCACCTCTAAGCTGCTGCTAAAGCTCCCTTAGTCTTTTTTACATTTGTAGCATTTTGGAGCAATTTGCTGGAGTCAAAGAAGGCAGTGAAATTTCCACAACTGACTTCAAAGCCCCCAAATCCTGTATCAGTGGAGGGGAGCCTGGTAGCAACACCAGAGGGGACGTTTTTCAAAGAGGCATGTGTAGGAACGTGCCAGGCATTTCTGCCCTGCACCGCGATTGATGTTAATGGCAGACACGTGACCAAATCCCCATGTAGTTCTTTGAAAAATGCCCCTCCCTCCCTCCCTCACCTCCCCCCCCAACACTTTTGGCTGTGACAATGCAGATGATACAGAAAAGGGCTAGTACAGAGGAACTGCTGCCACAGCTCAGTGAACAATACGGGCCTTAATTCAATTAACACAAATGAGTCTTTTATCCAGTGGGGAGCGGAGCACATGCAGACTGATCAAGGGGAGGGGCTGTACCTGGATGGGCTCAGGCTGGCGAAAACGAAGGCTGGACCCAGGGGCTTCAGGGAAGGGGCAGTGCAAACGGCCAGGGCACCCACCACCCCAATTCATTCCCCTTGGTTTTCTACTTCTGTTTGCACGCCCTCTTTGGCCTGGCCTTCCAGGTTCCCCAACGGTCCCTGTCCGGGGCGATCCTTCCTCCCCAGCTCATACCCGTAAACACGCTGTTCATTCTAGCTATACACCACGCTGCTGTGGTGAATTAAGATCCCCAAACAGGAAATGTGTAGAAACTGGCATTTTGCCTGTGAATACTCTGTGCTATAAGATATTATAAAAGTCAGCTAAAAGGCTGTCTAATTCACAGGCTCACAAGAATGGGTGAGGCTGCCCATCACCCCTCATTTCAGCCCAAATGCTACATTCTCGTTGTTATGATTTGATTAGGAGCAGGGGTGGACACTGTTCCCCAAGATTACTGGTCATTTGTGTTAATTTTTCTAAAAGCTGTCCATTCTTTTCCGCCCATTTTCCTATCAGCTTGTTGGTCTTCTTTCTCGTGGATTTATAAGAGCTCTTCACGCTAAAGAAATTAAGTCTTGGACTATAATAGTGGGTGGTGGTTTTTCCCACTTTGCTGCTTATCTTTTGATTTTGTTGGTGGGGTTTTTGCTATTGTAGGTTTTAAATGCTTGTGTAGTTAGGTTTATCAACACTCCGCTATATAGCATGTGGGTTTTAGGTCAGGCTAAGGAAGACCTTCCCCATATGAAGTTAAAATCATAATCTAGTTTCCTTTTGCTTCTGCAGGGGTATTCCAAAATGACAATCCCCCTTCTGCTCACCTCACAAACCCCACATCTTCCCGAAACTGTTTATCAAGCAGGACAAGTATTTATTGAATTGTCTGTCTGCATCAGTAATGAATCTTGAGAGCGAGAACTGTGTCCTATTGGTTTCTGACTCCTCCAGCACCAACTCCATATTCTAGTATGCAGATCGTGCACAGTGAAGTGTTCATTGAGTTAAATCCTAAAATAAAGCATAATAACTCAGATGCCAATCCAGCCAGAGAAAAGGGGTTTATTTTCCAATAGCTCTCCAAAAAAGGACATTAAGAAATAGGTCTGGCTGGTGCAGACTATATTTAACAAGCTGTCCAGGAAAAGAAACTTATCCCACAGAAGTGTCAAGGAAATGTCAGGATATGGGTCTTATGAAAAGCGGGAAGAAGATTAAGAGAACAACCTCTAATTTTTGACAGACTGCAAAGATGGCATCGTTGTCCCTTAAGAAGCTTCTATGAGGCTCTTAGCACTCATTTGTTTGTTTGGGCTCCCGTTTATCTGAGTGTGTTCTGCCGCTTTCCAGAAAGGATTCAAGGCACAGATGCTATGTGCTGCTCACTGACGCAGGGCTGGGCTGGACACAAAAATAAATGAGGTGCAGACTCCATGCTCACAGAGTTTAGAAACCAAGAGGAGATGAGAAATTTAAAAGGTAATTGTCTCACAAAGTAGAGTGAAGTATACCTTCAGAGCAGGCCATTTTTGTGTGGTTTAATGCTATGCCTTAGTGGAGGATCAATGGGTCAACATTGACAGCATGTGATCAAACATCTTGGTTTAACCCGGCCAGCACCATTTTCTCCAGTCCTGTTCCTGCTATAAGCCCAATCATGCTAGCTAAATAAGGGCCTGGTGGTAATGACAACAAATAACACAGCAACTCCTTGGTACTTGTAAAAGTTTGTGCAAGTAACTTGGAACACATCTATCCTTGTAGTTCAATGACTAAATGTATCATTCTCTTTTATATGCGTTGTTTTGTTGTGTTTTTTCAAATACCATCACAAATTTAAAATCACCCATTCTGCTAGTTCAAAATCCTCAGTATCAACCCCTTTGGTTCATGGGCTGGATCTGTGATGAACTGGTCACTGAGCTGACTATGTAGACTCATAGAAGGTCTCTGATTCTGGCTTACTTGACCTGTTTCCCAAAAGAGAAGAATGAAACTCTACAGGGTAATCAGGACAATATCGTGTGGCTACTTAGTGGTTAACTCAGGTGTAAGAAGGAGACCTCTGGATCCCACTTCCAATGTGCTTTCCCTATGTGCCTTCCTTAAGTCTTCCTCATGTAGACTTGGTGTTAATAAAGGACTGGGAATGATAGACGAAGCAGGAAAAGCACCAAGCAGTTGTTCATCCCTTTTAATTTAAACCGGTCCTGAAAAAATACTGAGTTTGTGAGACAGAACAATAAAATATGGGAAATTCACCCATTATTTCTTCACTTTCTGGGTCCCTGAAGTCTTCTATTAGGAGTTCTAAGTCCTGATTGTGCATGAGAATCCCTGGGAATTGTGACTTAAACAAATACTGATACCTGAAGCCCTGATATCTGGAGTAACTGGTCTGGGGCAGGATCTCCGTGGTTTTAAAAGCTCCACGGGCACATCCAAGGTTGACAATCTAGCCTCTAAGTTCCAAGGTCTGTTCATGGCCTAATTCTACTCACATCTATCTCCAAAAGAGGAGTACAAAAGTCTGTGGTCCAAGTTTTCCTGCAAGTTGCAAGTACCCATCTCCCAAGCCCTGCTGCGCCCCATTCTCAGGAAATCTTACTGGGAAGATGCAGAAGAGGAGGACCCTCCCCTAGTCACTGTTGATTGGATGAGAGAAAGACACTTGACCAAGGTGAGCCAATCATCTCTCTTTTCCTAGAACTGAGGGGTGAGAATCTCCAAACCACCTCTCCTAAGAGCTGAAAACCAAGTTTAAGTGGAGCCCAGAGGTGACCGCAGGAATCACATGTTCTCCAGAGAGAAGGCCTGGCTGCTTTCTGTAAGAATGAAGCAGGTGTATAAAAAGAGAGAACGGAGGGAGAAGGCACAGGAAGATCGGACCTCCATCCCCAACTGCCCTTCAGCCCCTAGCTTATATGTACATGGCTTTAATGGACACCGTTATCCTTCTAAGAGAAGAACAGAAACTTGAAGGCAGAGTTTTTAATGTCCAAAGAGTCCCTGGCCAAGATTCTCAGACATGAACATATCCCTTACAGGATCTCTGATTTCCTTGGAAGCTCATCCAGTCACAAATGGCAGGATTTGACAGTGATTTGGGGATTTTTACCAGAACAGAGGAACCCAAACCTGGGTCCTGGAAAGCCACTGGGAGCCCTAGAAGGCAGTAACAGCACCCATGAGTCACTCTTATAATTGTAAAGACTTACGGGGTAAAAACACCCATGATAAGGTTTTCTTTGCTTTCAACTGCATATACATCAATGGAATTATGTTTCTTCTCTTGCTGATCAAATGCCCTATAGCTGTTACAGAGGGTTCCGATTAATAAAACAAATACACACAATTACAAATGCGTCTTTCAGAACATGTTTTTCATGGGGGAAAATCAGCAAAGGGATCCTGGAGTCCTAAATAAAATTCAGTATTTCAACCACCTTTTTTCAAAACTGTCCTATGTGATGTGAGTTCCTCAAGATGGTTGATTAGGGCACAGGTTCCATGTTCAAGTAAGATTGGAGGATACAGTGTGAAAGCTGTGCCATTCGTTTCCCCTGGAGTGTCACAATAATATTAGCATATAAAGGCTCTAAGAGGAATGACAGCAAAATTAAATGTTTGATTTTGTCTAATCCATAATTTCCCTAAATTATTTGACCACAGAACTTCCCAGCACACATTTTGTTAAAAAAAAAAAAAAAATTAAGGGGTCATGGCATTTTTTTCAGGGGAGAGCAGGTATAGTCATAAACTACTGATGTAGTTTTTTCTCCGTTTTCCAAGCTGACCACACTCAGCAGAGGGGAGTAAGTGTGATATCTTAATAGCGAAGCCATGTTGAAACAAACCAAAGTTTGCAAAGTGTCAAGGTCAAAGTTTTATTCCATTTAATATTGATCAAGGCCAAGCAGGGCACAGTGTTTCCTCCACCCCAGGTGCTTTTGATACATCATTGTATTTAATCCTTTGCACAGTCCTATCTTACAATCCTATTTTACAGATGCAGAAACTGTGTATTCTTTCTCATATTACTACAGATTTTGCTGACAACTTTTACTAAATGGGGCTTTCAATGGAGTGATTTAATGCTGATTTATCTTCACTATCTTGCAATTTCCTGAGTGTCAATTGCACACCTGACACTTTACACATTACAGGGTATTAAGGAAACGTATCATCAATTATTTTTTAAATGCTCTTGAAATGACAATCTTTATCTTTGAGTAGGAAAAGGCTGCTCTGTTACCTACTGAAATCAAACCATAGAATCATTTGACTTTAGAGCTGGAGGGGGTCCTTGAGGTCAAGATCATGAGAAGGACCAGTCCCAGGCTTGTAGACACTAATCAGATTATAAATCTCCCACCGTACCCCGGCATCACTCATCCCAACTCAGAATAAGAGGACCAAACAGGAGAGGGCTACTAATCTCCTACATGTGCTAAGGTTAAACGCTGGGCTTTTTAACTGGGAAAGAGGGAATAAAATGACCTGGGCAGGGGTAGGATGGCATCCTAGAAATAAATACCTGCATGACTACAGTGTCATCTCAAATTATATTTTAATAGCTTTGTGCGAGTTTCCTCATCTGTATAAAGGGGATTAAAATATCTGCCCTTCTAGTTGTAGTAACGATCAAAGATGGCATAGGTCCTAGCTCCCAGGAGACAATCAGTGGCAGCTGTATTCATCAAAGCCTGTGAGGCTCTGGATGACCTCCAAAGAGCAGGACTGGATGGAACATCATGGTCTTCAGCCCAGTGGAAGTTTTCTCTAACTCCTGATAAACTGGTAGAGCCCTACAGTGACCAAAAGAAACGCTGGGTCTCAACTCTCCCTTAAATATAAAAAACTCTGTTTCCCCAAAGTCTCTATAAACTGCAGAAATGGAGGGAGAAAACAAGCCATTGTCTTAAAATCTGATTTCTGAAATCCCTGTTAAGTGAGATATGAAAATAAAATCAACTTACATGTTTGATAAGATATAAGTTTTAGTAATCGATATATGTGCCTTTAGTGAAAACATTTTGACTAGTCTTATGGTTCAAAGCCCACGAAAATGAATGTTCAAAATCTTGACCTTTGGACCTTTGTGCATAGTTGAAAACTTAAGCGTAGGCCTTTTTTTCTACATTTTCCTCTTCATTTAGGTGATCTCTGCAGAAACTGAACTCCAGATAACCTCTGGCCCAGTCTCCCCAATACTGCGGATGTTGGTGACATGTGCTGGCAATCTGGCTTCAAATTTATGTCTCTAGTACCTTTCTAAAAATATTTTCCAATGTCACGAAATAAAACTCTGCTAATAAGCAAATAACAAGTCACATATAACAAGCACCCTATCTGCTTTGGAAGAAATCATATTTCAATGCCTGTAATAATCTGGCATTCACTTAAAATGATCACTTGTTTTACCAATGTGCATGTCATACCTTTAGGAAACATTTCATTGTACACCTGATATGTGCAATGTTGGACGTTTGCAATTATAGGATGTATTTTACTTTATTGGAATGCTTTAGGGTATGTATCTTTAAGGTACCGTACCACCCATTTTCCTCCCAGTGATCCACACCAAGCTCACCTCGGTAGAAATGAATCCCACGTCTACATGCACGGGACCCAGGTGGATGCCGATATCCATATTGATACCTAAGATTGATTTCATCTCTACTTTCACATGATGAATCATTTTTCAAAGATAAAGATTTTATTGTGGAGTGCCTTGTTTCTAGATGGAATTCTATAGCTCTATTCATCTCTCATGTTAACAGCTTAATATTTAAAGTTAGAAAGACAGACAAGGAAATCTATAATGAGAAAACTTGAGGACTCCCCCAATAAATAACTCTTATCGTCAAGTGGACAAATGTGAGACACGAAGCCTTTCAAAAAGCCATCATTCTCTGCTCAAACCCAACGGTTCTAAGAAATATATGACAAATTTTTGTCTGATTTCAACCACAAATTATTTTTTCCTTTAAAAAATTAATTAAAACACGAGATGGAATAAATATTTCAGGCGACCAGCAGCAAAATGGGAAAATACCATGTGTTTGGAGTTTTAGTGCCCTCTGAGTACAGAAATTTATTTGCAGCAAGCAGAAAATAGACAGCAAGCATAAAAATACAGCAGAGTCCCCCTAGTAAAATTATTTATCAAGCTAACAAGGGAGGGACCCTTCTAGTAACAACAAGCCAGAGAGGAAAAGACATGGCTTTATATTTTACCTTTGGGTTAGCAAACCAGTAAAAATGCCAACTGACAAGCACTTCACATAAACATTTCTTTCTAAATGAGCTTCCTTGTTAGGAGGAAAGAAAAAAAAAAAAAAAAGTCTTCCTAGCTAAGGAACACGATAGCTTACAGAGAATTCTAGCATGGATACGCAGGCTCTTCAGTGCAAAAATAAAATAACTGAAAGAATAGGTTAATGTGAATTATGAACAGCGTTTCAAAAACGAATTAGAAGTTCATTAAAGAAAATGCGCATACATTCTTACCAGAGTCTGCTCATGCTTGGACGTTTACTGAAAGTCACAGTTTTGTAAGATGCCTTTTCAGGGCTAGCTGTTAAGAGTCTCCAGGAAAAAAAATGCATACGTATATATTCGTATACACAGACAGATACGTACTGACATTGCCTCTACTGTATAAGCCTCATTGCTATATTTTTTTCAAATATTTATTTTATGAGCAAACCCCAAAGCCAGTTTTTGCAGTTTAGTTTAACGATACCAAAGTTTGATTATAAATTACAAATCGTTTTATTGCAGCTTGCAATAGCAAAAAAAAAAAAAAAAAAGAAAGAAAGAAAGAAAAGAAAGCAAGCCTTGAGTTGAAACCACATAGTGACCTGATCCCTATTAAATTTTAAAGAAATAGTAAAAATTGCATTCTCAGAACAACAGCCTCCTCAGTAGCTCTGCAAATAACTCCTGACGAATTTACAACGAAATCACACACCCGGATCTCGTCTTCCCTAAAGCGAAAACCTGATCCGTGTTAACTGTGGCAAACACGGGAAGGTGGCTTTTTTTTTTTTTTTTTTTTTTTTTTTAATGGAAGGAAATGATGGTGCAGAGAACGGGGAATCTGAATGACGCTGTACAATGTTGAGTCCAGACGGACCCAAACACCTTGCAGGAACTGCACGCCCCCCACCCCCCAGCCGCGGGCCCCCATTCCCACCAATACCATTACCGTCCTTTTCCAGCAACAAGGACGGGAAGTTTCTCATCACTAGTACCGGCCGCCTCAAACAGAACAGGAGGAAAGTATTAAAAATAAACCATTCCTTACTTGGTTCTTCCTCCGCGGAACAGGACGAGTCTCAGCGTGCCGCTGGGAGAACGCGGAGCTCTGGCTGCACAGGGGAAACCTCCCGCTCTCGGTCAGGAACCAAGGTGGACCCTGGGCTTCTCTTCGGGAGTCGAGGCCCGGACTCCCCGACTCCAATCCCGCCAGCTCGGGTTGGGGGGCACCAGACGAGCCACCTGCCTGCCAGTCTGTAGGGCGGGTCGGCAGCGCCTGGGGAGGGCGGTTTCGGGACCAAAGGACCTGTTTGCCCTTAGACTGCGGTCTGGTCAGGATGCTACCGCGTCACCAAGGTTCGTAAACAACCGAGGTGACTTTTAACCAAAGTCCGTAAGCAGCGGAGGTGACTTCTGAGTAACTAGCGCCGCCACACTCCCCCCGAGCCTGCGTCTAGAACCCAGCGCAGGTCCGCGGGCGACGTTCGCACCCACACTACACTGCGGCAGACACGTGCCAAAGACGCCCGATCTGATTGGCTGGTCTGGCACATCCGGGAACCAGGAGCACGTGGAAGGCGCAAGAAGACGAGGCCAGTGGGCCTGGAATGTCAACTGGGTCTCGGGGAAGCGGCTGGGGAGCAGGGCCGCTGGGGGCCGCCAGCCGCTGGGCAGCCAAGCGGCTCCGAGGCTGACCAGAAACGCGGTTCTTATCGCTAACTCCCCCTGCCTGGCGTCCCGAGAGAGCCCAGGCTCAGCCTTCCGTGTGTGCCCGGCCAGCCTGGTGCAGCCCAAGTGCACTGTGCACTCGCCTTCTACTATGCAACGGGGAGAAAACCGCGTCTGGGTTTTCCAAGGGGAAAGAAGAGAAGAAAAAAAAATAATAAAATAAAATAAAAGTAGAGGTCTGGGAAAGGCCAGGAACTAATAAACAACACAGTCTTTGGGCATCAGGACATGTGTGTGTGTGTGTGTGAGAGAGAGAGAGAGAGAGAGATACTCAATGGAGCAAAGTATGAGAAAGCAGTTCTCAGCTCGTGTCCGAAAGGTCAGTTGTGGGCGAAGGGATTTCTGGCTTCTCTTGGCCGCTGCTGAGAGGAGGGAGGCGCTGCTCATCCTTTTCAGCAGACTCACGTGCCCTCACAAAATGCCAGGCGTGATTCCAAACACGGTGATTCCAACACTGGGAAACCTATCGTGTGCCCCTTTAAGATTTCTTGAAAGGATTCTAATTGCTCCATTATAAGTAAGAGAGAAGGCAGCAAAATAAAGAAGAGAACATTTTAAAAGGTACACAAGGAATCCTATTCTCTAACTCAAAATTTGCGGACCAGGAAAAGGCACCTCCCCCACCCCCAGCTTTCCCCCGGTTTCGTGTACATGAGGAATGAACTTCATTTTCAAACACGAGCCCGCCGGAGGCACGCCATCGCTGTACAGATTCAAGCCCTGTAATTAACTACCATCAGCAACCAAAGGTCTCCATTTTGATTAACTTTGTTGTTGGGGAGAGGGGGAGTCACCCCTGGTTCAGACTCCCTTTAAAATAACAGTAAACCCAGGACACAAGTCTGCTGCAGAAGGAGCCAGGGAAGAGGAAAAGAAACTTTGTAGAACCCAATTTAATGGAAGTGTAACCTCGGGGTAAGTCCATTTCGTGCTCACCTCCACTGCCAACCTGCTACCTAATGAAGTTACAGGGCTTTTCAGCAGACCCCAATGACCAAAAGAAGTCCTCCCTGGCTGCATGTGCATAACTGGTCATTAGACAAAGGTTGCTGAGGGAAAAGGTGAAAACAAACCCCAACTAGTGTTCTCTCTGTCTTTCCTGTCATTCTCACCTCCTGCTGGTAGGGTTCAGGTTGTAGAATGTGCACCCCTGTCTTGTTAATTAGGCCTTAATATCTTCTAAGGCCTTACATCTGAGGTCACTGCTCCCCTGTCTGAGTCGTCTCTGCATGACAATACCTGTGATTCCCACAACTGGTTTGAGTTTCCCAGCCCCACACCTGGAACTGCTCCTCCCCTCCCCAACTTAGTGTTAATTCCCGCCTGAAATTCTATCAATGCAAAAGGCTTTGTAATATTTTCCGTGGATGCTGGAAACAGAGGCACACTGAATTTTCCCCACTGGCTGACCCCTGCCCCAGCATGTTCCAAATGTTGCCAAAAGACCCAAAACAAAACAAAACAAAAACAAAAACAAAAACAAATTCAAAACCAACCCTTCTGCTTAGCTCATTTATTGCCGATAATTTCATTAGGTGCCAGGAAAACCCCAAAATGCAGACACTGAACAACAACTTTACAGCAATTTTTGGATGGAGGAAACGGAAGACTCAGCAACAGGCAGGTGATGAGGGTCCTGGTATTGGCGTCTGTGAACGGCAGCAGTAAATCTGGCCTTCTGGTAGACTGAACGAGTGCTTTTTAGCACAGACGCTCTTTCAGGAGCATCGCTTGGTGTTAAGTAATGAGCACTGTGATTTTACCAAAACTCCTTCTTCCTTTTTTCCTCTCTTAATGTGTTCTTTCTTTAAGTCGCCCCTTCAGTTGTATGCTAGGGCTCACTGAAAATATGACTTCATATGGCATCATCCGGGTAGTTACCCTGCACCTGCTCTGCTATAATTAATTGATTAAATCAGCTCAGTAGCCAGCCAGCGCCCACCGAAAGAAAAACAGTAGGCAGACTAGGGGAAGGGGGTATGGTTGGTGGTTGTGTGGGAGCATGACCTAAATAAACAAACAACAACAAACAATTAGGTAAGTCCGCATAATAAACACTTGAAATGAAATTATTCTCTCCCCCCGCCCCCCGCCTTTTTTTCTCAGTGCCAACAAATATGTTGACGTAATTTTCTTAAGACATGCTCATGGAACTTGTGATGGAAGGGTTCGCTCCAAATCAGCATACCGGACAGCATTCAGCTCCTTGCTGCCTTGGGGGATGGAGGATGTTCGGGAGAAACTGGGTATTGAGAAGCCCCGAGGGGCCTATAATGAAGACAGAGTCAAGACCAGCCACTGTTCTCACTTGAGCTCTCTAAACTGAGGCACCAAGAATCTGGAACTTACAGTCTGTGTGTTTTCATATGTCCTTTGCATGACAACACCTGATTCACCATTTCTGTTAAAATATTTGATGGGCTCTGAAACGGAAACACGGTTATGACAGATGTAATTTTCTGTTTGAGTTAAATAGCCGTGCTAAGGCACCCACATTGACACCGGGCGTCGGGGAACCATGCTTGCGTTTTATTTCTCTGGATGATTACGGGCAATATGGGAGGTCAAGTTATACAAAATAAAAACAAGATTTCTGAATACTTTTCCTGGTTTTTTTGTTCTGTTTTTGTTTTGTTTTGTTTTTATCCCAGTTCATAAAACAATGAAGCCTTCCTTACATTTGTTGGGATTCATATTGGCATGGGTACAGTCAGGATAAAACATGTTCACTCAGCTAATTGTAAGACTAGAGAGAGAGGGAGAGAAAACAAACAAACAAACAAACTGATGGGTACTTAGAACCCAGGAAGTGCTATTTATACAAGTTCCATCAGCTTCTCCCACAGGCGACAGGAAAGCTACAAATGGGCCTCTCCCCTAAGTATTTGTCCCACCTGCCCTGCCCCGAGGCAGCTCTGTAAGGCTTGGTTGCATCCGGATGGGTCTTAGCCACTGTCAGGAACATCTGAAATGGGCAGAGCATAGACATGAGCAGGCCAAGATCCGTCACCACCTTCCAAACTAGTGTTCAGCACACAAGATGAAAGAACATGTCTTGAAGGCCACTTTCAACGTTGGTGTAACGCAGGGCCAGTTGTGTTAATTTAAGAGAGGAATGGCCCCTAAGGTGGATTCCGAAGGCACCCTTGGTATTAGGGTCAAGCAACATCATCACTTGTTTCCATGGCGAAGATCTTAACATCACAGCAACCAGGATGCTACCGTGGAAAATTTTGCGGTTGCCTCCACAGAGGTTCATGTGAGAAGACCTTCCTTAGAAGGCACAACCTTGATAAGTCATGCATCTGGGTAGATTTGTGTATGTTAGGCTGTAACATGCGCTGATGGAAAATGTTAGTGAGGATCAAGGGATGCTACAGAAAAGAAGAACTTAATCTTTTTTATGATGCCACTTAGGAGGGATATTTTGCAACATGCCGAAAAACCATAATATAATCTAGACTGTGTTTCTGAGAATAAATGAAAGGTAATTATACAGCTCCCCAAATGGTTTGCGGTTTAATTTTCATACTCTAGAAAATTGCCAGAAATAAGCCACGAAGCTGTACGTAGCGGAAATTAGCAAGAGAGAAGAAGGCTAGCAGGTCTCCATTTGGGGCTTTCACTACTAAAATCCCTTAGCCAAAGTGACTTTCTGAATATACACTAAGTAACTCTCCCAAGAGTATCAAGTATTGAACTTTTCATATATCCGCTTATAATATCTAATATCACGGAGTAACTCAGAGGAATTGTCCACCTCCCGCAGATTCCCCATCTGACCGAATGCCTTTCTCTTGCTTGCTCTCACCTGTCAATCAAGTTCACAGGAGAAATTTGATTTCTCTCCCACCAGTAACCTTATATGAAAAATTACCAGGAGGGTCAGGACCAGTGTGAACCTCACCTTAAAAGTTCATTAACTCTTTGCTCAAAATGGATGGGTTCCGTGTAACAAAACCTGCCAGTGGGCCTAGATCATCATAGGTAATAGATGATTCTCAAATTCCAATTATAAAGATAGAGACAAAAGAAAGGAATAAAAACAAGAGGAATAAAGCAGTGGTACAGCATGCACACACGCAGACACTCAAATTAATCCCAAAGGTATAGCATCGAGTTAAAAATCTATGTACAAGACTATTCAAGAAAATGTTAATTTTGTATAAGACTAGGAAAGAAACCATAGTTAAATATGCACAGTCTAGTTATTCAAGCAGTGTGTAAGTCATCAGATACTATTTTTGAATAATGGGGGAAAATGGGGTTCTGGTTCCCAACACTCAGATTCACTGGATCCTTGAAGGGTCTTCTTTGCAAAGAGGAGCAAGCAGTTTGACGGTGTGACTTTTGCCCCCCTCCTCAGTTTCTCTAGAAATCAAAAACCGTATTTCATGCAGATTTCTCAGCAAGCAATTTTTTTAATGAAAAAAAAAAAATCAAACGTCATTCCATTAGCCAATAAGAGGTAACAAGAATACATAAAACAATGACACTAAATAATTATTGGTGTACAAGTGTTGCACTAGCTTTCTAAATGAAGAGGTTTCATTATTAAATTCACCCTGGGATACTTACAATTGAAAACTCATTTAAATGTCTTAATTTCATTTTTCTCTAGTAGATGAAAATCAGATATCTGCCCCCCAACAGTCGCCTGTGCTCTCCTTCTGCCTACAGTTGAAGTGGAAAGTGGCTCCAAAGTCACATTTGGATGCAGAAGTCGGGGACACACTGTGCTTTAAAAGGACACCGAATTTTCCAAATGTGAATATAGAGTAAATTGTAGGAGGCTGAAAATCTGGAATGTTTACGAGGCCCGAGTAAAGCCGGGCAAGGACCGTGGATGCTAGTTTGACGGGCTCACCCAAACTGTCTGACGTTCAAGCAGAAGGACTGGCTCTGTGAGTGTCAAGAGAGTCATATTGGTTAAGGCTAAAGATGTGGGGGTTCCTTGGGTGAGATTAAGTGCTCTACAGCACACCTAAGTAATGAGATGAATACAGAAACGCATGCATGCTGGGCCCACGTACGCTGCCTCAGCCGTCACCGCCCAGAATAGTCGTCTACGTTCCACGTGAAATCCAGGGACTAAATCTACTGAAGCAGGAGCTTTGCACACCTAAGGGATTATCAGCATTCCTTGCTTGCTTGCTATCCCCCTCATGGAAAACTCATCGAAACAAGCACATGCAAATCAGAAATCAAGAAGTACCTCTTTGACTTCAGGCAACAGGGTTTTTCACATCACTGAGGCAGAGGATTCCCTTGGGTACCTGATTTAGTAAATATATTGAAATAAACAAAGGGTAATTAATAAGCACGAAGAAGGTTTCAAGGACAGTATGTTCAAGGCAGCCTAGCTCTCTACGGATAAGGCAGAATGAGACCCAAGGAAGAGGGACTTAGCTCCCCTTGCTTTGGCATCCTGGCCTCAGACCTGCCAGAGGAGGGGGTCACATGGAAGAGAATGGCATGGGACACAAGGTCACCCCCTCTGACGATCGCTCCCACCCCTGGGAGGTGGAGATAGAGATACTGACGGGTCTAGCAGCCTGGATCAGCTTTGAAGTTGTCCTCAGTTCAGACAACCCAGTTATTCCGGGGTCACAGTGGGGAGGGTCTGAATGGTCTCGGATGGGCATCTCCCGAGTGGTCACAGAGAACCCAACTGGTCCAGCCGCCCTTGGGTCTTTACTGGGGCCCATTCTCTTCCATCTGCCCCCTCCTGCTTCGTTGCTCTGGTTTGTTCTGCTGGTACTGCTGACCTTATTGCAAATGGTCTCTTAACAAATAGTAACATTTAGATACTACCCTTATATTTATTAACTTCCTCTCTGTTTAAATTAGTAGCAGGGAACGCTTAAGAACCGTGATATGAAAATGAGGTTGCTTTAAAAAAAATTAAAAAAAAAGGTCTTTTTGCTTCACAGTAAATAACAAAGCACAGTAATTCAAAGTAGTTAGCTTTCTGTGGTTCAAAAAACCCTATTGCTATTAGCTGTACTAATGTAAGTGGCAAAATAATTATCATTTACTGTACGGAGTCCAATATTTTCCAGACAGCAGTTTAATAACAAAGCAGACCTGTCATTTCTCCCTATGGTTAGTCACACCATACAAGTTCAGACTGTCAAAATATATTTAAAATCTAATTTTAAAAATTCAACATGGTTACAGCAAATCTGTGTACAATAACTGCGATAAACTAGCAAGTCAATCTAATTTTTTTTTCCAAGATGGATATTCACTTATTTCTCTTTAATCCCCCACACTTTTATTTGGATTACCTTGTAATTGGTATGAACAAATCCACTAAATACACACACATGCTGAAATCTGTAGGCAGCTCTAACAGCACGTAAAATCTTTCTCGACTTAAATTTTCATCAAGCATAACTTTGCCATTTATTTCGAATGTCCCCTCTGCATGGTGTAACTCTGCATTAAAACACTTGGATAAACAAATTTGTACTCTTGTATCTGTCAGAGCTGCCCCCAATGCTTTACGTGCCTTCACTCACACCTCTTGTTAGAAATGCCTTGAAAATCTTATAGTACAGACTACTTTCCTTCATGTAATCCTATCCATTAATCTTCGCTAAATATATTATTTCTATGCCAAAAACAAAAACCAAAACAAAACAAAAAAAAGAACACAACAAACTAAGAAAGAAAAGAAAGAAGGAAAGAAAAAGAACAAGAAACACAGTTAAATTTTAAACCTGGAAGTGTTATCAGTAATAGCAATTGTTCTCCATTTGAAGTTCAGAGGGCTAATGTCTAAAAAACAAACAAATAAACAAAAACCTTTCCCATAGAAGGTTCTCCTTTTTTTTTTTTTTTTTTTAACCTTTAGGAATAACAGATTCTTTTTAGAAATGCAAGTGAATAGTTTAAAAGCTTAAGAGATTGTGGAGAGAATATTTCTGTAATTCCTTTGAGGCAGGGCAAACATATGTTAAGCTTCTGCAAGGGGTATTTACAGGAGATCATACACTTGTGAAGCATTTTTCAATTTTAGAAAAATATTACAAAGCAATAATTGAACATAGGCTTTGCAAACTGCCCCTTTGCCTTCCTGACCGTCTCATTGATAGTCTCTGTTATTTTTGGAGAAAAAGAATCAGGCCTCATTAAATGTGATATTTGGCATCTCGCCTGTAATCTCATAAAGTAGATGTCCTTTTTAGATCATTGGTGTCATTTTCCTCAAGATGACCTCTAGTCTTTGGCCATTGGGGCAACCCATCCTGTTATCAAGGCATTTACTTTCAAAAGGGCGGGGGAGAGAGATTCTGTTTGCACACCTGAACAGGGTCCAAAAGCCACTGCAGTTTCTCGGCTCTCATCAACTTCACCCAGGCTAGTCATTGGAGAAGAGTGGTGGGGGCAAGGGGGGTCTCACATGGGAAGGGGAAGAGAGGTTTTTGAGGCAGACCGCTACAGCATAGTCCGAGCCAGACGTCTGCCAGCGTAGAGCCTCGAAGGACTGGAGATATTTACCTAACGATTAAATAGTATTTTTCAAATAGCATAGGAACGTGTGTTGATATTCCAAGGAAGATTTTTTACAAAGGTCTGGGTACCCACACAGTGCAGGAAATTAACATGGACCATGGACCCCACGAATGTGCTACAGAGAGATGGTCAGTCTCTGTTTCCGCACTGTCCAGCATGGCACCAAGTGGGGGAAGGTGTTATGGGGAGATTGTTTTAAGACGGACATTTCAGACCAGGTTTGCTCATGTCTACCAAAATACGGAGTACGCAGGTTAACTCTGCCATGTGATTGTTTTTATTTCATAATGTGGACACTGCAGACTGGTTTTTAACAGCTTCTCTTTCTATGATGGGTAAAAGAGCTCCATAAATAGGTAGGTAGATAGCAGATCATAGACAGCTGGACAGATAGACGCCAGATGAAAAAATATGTTGTATTCACTGCTTGCAAATGCAAAGACTCAAATACCATCTTTTAACAGATTTAATCTTAGCATGATTACCACACCTTTCCCCCCATTCTATCAGAAAGGATTTTAGTGTAATTTGACAGTGCAAAAGTGTCTCAGAGGCTGAGATCGTTGTTTTAGTTTCAACATATTTATCTGCACATTAATGATTCCATCCTGAAGAGAAGGAGAAAGAAAAAGGGAGACCTAGTTCAGAAAGTGCGATGTTACTTGGCTCTCTTCTTGAGTCTCTAAAAAACTGTGGGTCCAATAAGAAAAAGGCCCACCCTACAGGGAACGGCTCCTTTCTGCAACTAGTAGTTTTGAAATCTGTCCTCGTAAAAACAGGTCCTGAGGGCTCAAAACTGGACCAGAACTGTGTTGAAAATCTGAGAATGCAAGCAAGACCCTCATGACAGAGCTGTTGTCCAAATCAAAATAAAGTTTGTTTGACTGGCTTTTGTTTACCATGAGCATCAAACTATACCATCAAAACCCCCAACCATATGGGGATTTCTATGAAGATCCTGAAATGCTCTCTGGATTTCCTCCTTTCCTTTCTCTTTTTCCTCCTTCCTCTAACCAGAGCAGGAAAACAGATCTGAAAAATAGGCCCGAAAATTAACAGAGTACAAATCAAATGGCCTGGAGCAGCCGAAGAGGATCTTAAAGCTCCTGGGGAGGCTCACAAGGGTGGGGTGGGAGTCCCAAGGTGAGGGGTGGAAGGTGGAGCCTTTTAGGGCTGAAGCCCCCTCCCTCTCACCCACCCACCCAGGGGCACAACAGAACGGGGAGTTTGGACGTCCACAGGCACTCCACTCTGGCTAGGTCAGTCCTCTTGGAAAATTAAACCAAATTCCAATACAAACCCGAGGCCCCTGCTGGGGCGTGGGCACCCGATGGGCACGGGGCACTGGGGCAAGCTGGAGACTGGGGATAGAAGGCTGCTGTTGTGATGCTGCCCCTTCCCCCCAGCCCCCGGGTATCTTGGGCCTCTCCAAGAGGAGTCCCGTGGTGGCCAGGAGTGTGCCAGCCTCTGGGGGGCGCAGCGCAGAGCTTGGAGAGAGCAGAGCAGGGACTGCCTGGTGACCTCAGGCAGCCTCTGGGACCTACCCTGTGGTTCCTGCCTTCTGTCCTTAGGTGCCTGCCACCAGTGCAGCCAGGGTCCTCCCCCCCCCCCACCCCGCCCAGGGTCGAGAGCACACCTGACTCCACTCACCCCCAGCAGCCTGCGGTTGCCTTGCAAATTCCCTCCTCACCCCCAACGCAGACCAAGTGTATACAGGGCCAGAGCCAGAAGGAGAGGTGTGGCCAGTGCGGGGCAAGGAAACCAAGAAATGGGTAACCTCAGCCTCTTCCCAGCCTTCATATCAAGACCCTTGTCACCACCCTCTGCAGCCAGTGCTAAACATTCCATGAGCCACCCCCTAGCTTCTCTCCGGGAGCTGCTGGCCAGCCCTTCACTCCAGCCCTGCCCTTGTCTGCACCTAAACTGGGGCAGGAGTGATGTGATGCGTCCAAGGCCTCAGCTTAGGCACTGCCTTCTGGCCCCAGGCGGTGACCTCTAACTCTCACAAGGCCCTAGGTGACTAGGCATGGGAGAAAGAGGGTGTAAATATTACAGAGAGGGCACTGGAATGGGGCAAGTGTCCAGTGATGAGAGGCCACAGCCCTGGAGCTCAGAACATGGGTAGTGCATTTAGGAATCCTGGGGATCCTGGGGTCTGTCAGCCGTCTGTCAGTCACCCCGCAAGCAGATCTTTTCTGGTGGAAGGTGGGGCCCTGGGACAGACCTAGCTCTGATCCCTGGTTGGGGATCCTAAGCTAAGGTTGGCTTGTGGTAGTGGTACTCCCCCAGCCCCGCACATTGACCCCTTCCTGTTCTCCACTCCGCTGGCCTAGTTTGGAATCACCTATTGTTCTAGGATCCTCAAGCCTGCGTTACTGCTGGAGGACGCCCCCAACGAAGGCCAGAAACCCATTTCTATGGGCTTCCAGAAGTGGATGAGGTCACACAGAACTGGGGCAAATTCTGGATCCTCCCTGCTGACCGGACTTCCCAGTGCAGGATCCCTTCACAATCGTCCTTGGGGGTCTTCTCAGAAGAGCGGTTTTCAAGCCTCTCTGCCTGGTTCTGTTTCAACGGCCTCTCCTATTTCCTTACTGAAAGAACCAGCCACAGGGAAAAAGCATGTTTTGGAATCTTAGCTGGGAACTGCTCAAGGTTGGTGATCAGAATTTTCAGAATCCCAAATCCCCTGTGTGCAGCTCACACCCAAGCCCGGGCGGGGCAGGGGCTGAGGGGTGTGGGGGGTGAACACAGAGCTATTTCCTCTCCTCCCGTCCTCTTCCCGAACGTCCACAAACACCCCTCCCTCATCCTCCCTTCTTGAATTAATGCCCCTTTCTAATCATAACTAAAGATCCAAGAATCTGCGGAGAAGAGAGGAATGTGATTTTGCAATCCAAAGTCCTAATTATAGGGGGAAAATGTTATTTCACAAAAAGAAAGGAAAAGAGAATGGATTTTGTTGAACAAGGGTAGAGGTGCTCAGTGGATGATTAGGATTTGAGTAAGGGACTGTGCATTCCAGTCATAGCCTCTCTGTGGAAAATGGGCTTTGTGAGTTTCTTAAAACTGCCCAACTCTGATGCAAATTCATATGAAGATCTGATTTCTGTGTGCTATCGATAGGTCCCTTCTATCTCAGCCTTATGATAGCGGGCAAACTTATGGAAGACACACACACACACACACACACATGCGCACCCACGCACACACGCACACACACACACATGCACACACGCAAAGGGCTTTCGAATTTAAACAATGAAGACTGTCACAGTGCCTAAACCCTACGCGGGACCATATATAAATATTGGCATAACAGGTCTGACTGATTCAAAACGGCACCACTGTAAAATTACAGATGGATATATTTATAAATGCCCCCAAAGCTGAGGCATTAACAATTTCCCCAGATTTCTCAGTTTGGGTTTAAGCTCTCAAATTGTTTTGAAAAAGGAAACACATGTGAGAGCGGATGGGAACCGAGCGGACCGTCGAACCTCGTTCGCACCTGGTCCGTGGACACACTGGGCCTGCCTTTACCCGGAGAGCAAGTGAGATTCAGGCTGGCAACTGGGATTATTCCTAGGACTCTTGCCTTCAAAGTCCTCCCCACCCTTCCCTCGTCCTTCCTTCATTTCTCACCGCCCACAGAGGGTGCCGAGAACAGGAGCCTGGGGTTTTGCTACGCCTTCGTGCAGAGCAATTTGATTTGCTTTGTTTTTTGTTTTGTCCCTCTCTAAAGGATAAAGATGTTCCCGCATTGTTGCAGGACTGTACTTCTTTATGCCCAGACAATCATGAGACAGCCTGGGGGACTGAAATTCTCTCACCCTGTCCCCTACCCCCGCTGGAGAAAAAGTGCCAGACAGAGCTGGGTTTGTTCAGGAGCCGGGGCCGAGCAAGGCTTGGAGAGAATTCCCCTTTTCTGGGGCTGTTTGATGTCTAGGGTTTGAAGATTTATATCAAAAGTGAGAAAAGCAGTGTTATCAGAAGGTGGGTTGAGGCTCCTGACTGTTTTAAAACCAGAGCAAAAACAAACAAACAAATCCTGATTCGGGGTGCGGGGGGGGGGGGGGGGGGGGGCTGGACCCCAGACCACCTTCCGTACAGATGGCCGCTAGACGCCTTGCCTTGGACTTGGGTCTCCTTTCCCATTTAGGACGAGCCAAGAATGAGAACAAACGTCAGGTTTCTCTTATTTTCCTCCCAACAACAAGGAAGACCCCGACTCCCAGTTATTCATTCAGCATCCTGAGGAATAACGAGAAGCGGTGAAAACGAGAGCCTATCACTGTGATAGATCTTCCCCTAAAAAACCAAGACATGTCTTCCTAGGAAGGGGCGACGTGATTTAAAAAAAAAAAAAAAAATCACACGAAAGTCAATCGCAGTGGGAAGCTTTGCAAACCATCTAGAGCAGAGGAATCCGGCCTCTTATTCCTCCTCTCATGCATGTTTACATGGAAAGTAAGGCCAGAAGCCTGGCGGTGTGTTTCCCTGGTACAGGAGTCAGAAGGCTGAAGGTTGTCACTCATGGATTTCAGCCTCCAGCCTACCTCGGTTAGGCTTTAACTACCGACGAGCGAAATACAGAGACACCTGTGTGGCAAGCAGACTTTTAAAAATATTGATTGGCCTAGAAGCCCGGGAGGAGTACATTTTCTAAAGCCAAGAGTGTGTGACTACGGAAGTAAGTCGTCCCAAACAAAGCACGAGGAACATCAACAAAAGCCTCCGACGTACTCCCCTCTGGCAACCTTTGTGTCAGAAGCAACTTGTGACTGAGACAGGGCTGTGCTGGGGACGCGGCTACGGAGGCGGCCGTGGCCCACGTTTGCCAGGGGGGCTGCCGCCCGGCCCTCCGTTCACCGTGCTGAGCAGGAAACCCGGTGGTTTGGCAGAGGGGAGGTCCTCTAGGAGAAAAGAACCATCTAGAATTGATATCACGAAATAAAAACGACGGGGGTAAAGGGAGAAGGGAGGAGAGATCAGGGGTGGTAGAATCTCGCATTCCATAATACATTACACGTGGGGTTATTTGGAGCGGCCCGTGTGGAAAGGGGCCCGGATGGTTATGGCACCGAGGCGGACAAACATGGTTTCGAGACATCCTTTCCTCACCGAGGTGAAGGAAGAACCTCTGTCTACTTTGATGTCGATCTATGAATGTGTCAGATACAGTGTGAAAACCTGTTACAGTTTTTTGTTTTTTTTTTTAAACAAAAGGAAATGTGCAAAGAGTAGGGAAACACAAGGGAGGTGATTTTGTGAATGGCCCAGGAGGCTAGAAGTGGAGGAAAAAGCACATGGAGGGTGTGGTTTAACTAACTTTATATTTTGCCACACGCTGTTTTCATTTACAGCCATGTCTGATAAATGTACACGTTTGACATCACTGATAAATATATTACTATCCGGGGCCTACCAGAAACCCAGGGTGCTGAGGCTTGGCTAAAGCTTCTGCCTGTGGCATCTGCTTGGGGAGGGGGAGGCACGTATATTTTTCTTTTTAGTAAAATTATCTGCCAGAGAAACAATGAAGTGTGAAAAGGTACTATTTAGAGTGTGCGTGTCTACATGTTTCAAAAACGCTAGCTGCTACTTTCTGGGAAACTTCTCTTCGTATAAAGGTGCATACAGATCTCCTTTCAATTTCAGTGGCTTTTTAAAAACTCATCTCACAGGTTGAAAACAATGGTACCTATTTAGTTTCGCACGCCGTAAGGACAGAAGCCCCCTCGTGCTTTTCTCTAGGTTGGCATCGAAAGACCCTCGGACCAGAGGCACAGTTCACAGTATGGAGGTTACACACCTACCACTCTTCCTCTCTAACACATTTTTCTTTAAAAAGGAGACTAAACGGAAGTCAGGGGCACAGTGCTCTCTTAAGGCTGCAAACGATGATAATAATAATAATAATGATAATAATGATAAATTTTTAATGTACAGTTCTTACATAAATTTCTTTTTATGAAAACACTGTAAGTATACATTGCTGGGGCTTCCAAAATGTGGCGTATCCCACTGATGGCTCCAACTTGCGAGTGGGCTCGGTTCTGTAATTGGAATGAAAGGAATTTTAACACTATTTAGACAAAGACTCAGATGCAGTGGAAAAGGAAAGCGAGATTTCCTTACAGAACTTATTTATTTTTTAAATAAAAATTTATTTCTACTAGGGACACTTAGGCAGAATTTAGGATTTCTTTGTTAAAAAAAAATAAAACAACAAACACATGTATTTGTGTTTGCCTCTCAGGCTACATTTCAAAGTTTTATAGTCATGCTTCTATGTAAAACTGCCTTTCACTAAGGAGTTAACTTTCTCTTAAAGCCAGCCACCCAAACCCCATTTTTGCCAGTGCCTCTCTGCTTTCTAATGTTTGGGGCCCAAACCCACTTATTACAGTGAACTGCCTTGTCGAGTCCTATCAAAATGCTTAATTGTGGCACAAGTGTTTTTCTCAGGACGGGACTGCAGTGAGTCCATCTTCAATGACACTCTGATTTTCAGAAGCGTTTGCCTCAAAGCTTTCATCTGAGACTGAGCTTTTAGCATAACTGATCTATCTGTGTCTCTACCCCTTCAGGGGGAAACTGCCTGTCTCCTCCAGGGGATCAGAGGGAAAAAAAAAAAACAAAAAAAAACCCAAACCTCTGAAACAGAGAAGTGCTAACTTCCAGCGCAGGGATTTACCAGGGATTTACGTTTACTATGAAGACTTTTGTTAAGCAAAATGAAGTGTGGAGTCAGGAGTTCTATCCAAACTGGCACATGAAGAAAGGTCAAAATGCAGTGGGTTTACCCTCTCTGTGCGTTCTGTGAAAAAGGGGAAGGAAGACAGGATATCAACTGGCCAGAGCTCGTCTGCGCCAAGCACAACCTGTTTTCTTCAAAATAAGGCCTTTCTTCAGAGTTGCAATATTATCTTAAAAACAAAAAAAACAAAAAACAAAACAAAATAAAACAAAAGTCATCGTGTTTGGCTATATTTTCAAAACAGTGTTGGCTTTGTCTAACATTCTTTTAGCATTCTAGGGGAAGCCGATTAGGAGTGCAGACTGCATGAATTCGTAACATTAGTTGCACGAATTTATGTCATTTTAAAATAGGTCAACGCTGTTTGTGAAGAAGGTAGCTCAAGGCTTTCCAAGTCATCTTTGAAGTTAGCCTCGAAATACAGCTAGTTTGGGGGCAAATACTGATCAATCAGAGCACAGATTCTATCAAGGTATTACTTTTTCGCTTGTGTTTCTGGAGTTAAGGTGATCTAATCATAGCCAGCTTGTCTAAGTGGAGAAGCCTCTCTCTGCTAAATACTGTGAAACATGATTTAATGACACAGTTTTAAATTCAGAGATGACCTTGGGGTTATGTGAGTAAGGGGTGGGTTTTTCTTTTTCCTATTTAATACAAATGACCTTCAGAGTTAAAAAACAAAACAAGCAACTGGATTTGTCCAAAGTGTTGATGTTAAGTCTGGTCGGGCCCTGCTAACCAGAAAATCATGGTGTGTAAGGGAAGAAGGAAAAATAATCAATTCTAGCCAAAAGGCAAGAATTGTTTATCTTTACCATGAAATGCATATGCGCCCAAGCCACCTCCTGCCATAACTTCTTTGCGGGGCCCATTTCCCTCTAGATGGGCTTGCTGCTGGGCTGGACCAGGAGCCAAGAGCAATGCCGAGCAGGCCCTACTCTGGTTGGGATTTTGTTTGTTTGTTTTCACCAGAGGGCAATGATGTCTCAACTCACTTGAAAACTGAAAACTTTGCATGGAAGGGGGGGCTTTTTGGGGAGGGGGGCTGCATTTTGAGAGGTCATAATTTGCATTTACATTAAATATTTCTAATTATTCAAAGGGATGGCCTCCCACCTCACAAAACAGCCTATGTTTCACCCTGAATTACTGCCTCCCTACACCTCCATGAATCCTGCCTCTGGAGAAAAGGATGCATCTTACACTTCTAATGCAGTTTTGGGCCCAGTTAAATTGTACACTAAGAAACTGAGCACAGAATCAAAAAAAAAATGCAGTTTATTATTGTAGATTATTCTTTCTCTTGATATAACCAGAATTGAAAATGAAAGAAAAGCACATAGGAACATCACGCGTGGTTAGTTAGTAACTCAAGATATAAAACAATTTTGCACAGCAAAATATGTAAAAGAAAAGTAACTGACAAGATTTTTTTATATTTATTGTGGTAAGATTTACTTTTCATTTTTTTTTTAAAGACAGGATGTCAGTCCCTGAAAATAACATTTAACTGATTATTGCCTTTAAAACTGTGGATTTTTTTTTAAGTTACAGAAAATCCAGTTCTGCACCACAATACAACTGTAAAAAAATCTGCATCATCTTAAAACTGTGCAGTAATGCCATTTTTATAACTGCATAAATTTTATTAGCGTTCTAAACAGTTTTGCAAATTTTTTTGTATTATATGCTTGCAGGTTATATCTTAGTGCAATTCAGTCCCAAATACTTTAAATTTGAAAAAAAAAACATACATTTTGAATGTAAAATACCCCTACAGATATAAACAGGGGTGTTTCCCCTTTAATACTTTGGTTTTCAATACAGTCAGTGGTATAGCAAAGACTACACATACCCAACTTATATTTAAGTTGCAAGCACATGCTGTATAAGCTACTTTTTTTTTTAAACAGTCCCCTTGCAAACTCTACCCCCCTTAACATCACAACAGTAAACAATTTAGTGCATCAATCTTTTAAAAAATCTACAGCTAAACAGACCTAACTCTTTCAAATTTATCTATAACATTCCTTTATCTGTAGCATACATTTTAACTGGGCTAACAGATTATAAAAACTAGAATTAAATTATATACTAGGAACCCATAGCATTCCACATTTGACAATGACCAAAAGCCAAAAAAAAAAAAAAAAAAGAATAATAATAATAAAAATAAAACAAACCAAAAATAATGGGGCAGATTTCTTTTTTTCTTAAAAAATAAATTTAGACTGCTTTCCACAACAGCACAATTTTAGTCCCCAAAGTGGGGTGTCATTCTTATTAAAAAGAAAACATTAAGAGTTCTTTTAATGTTTGCCATGTTAAATTTTTAACCCATTCTGGCATCTTTGACAAGGAATGCCTTCAGTGCATTTACAATGGGAGGCTGAAGTTCTCAGTAACTCAAAGCAGTTTTGGAGCAGATGCAAACTTTCATGGGAAGAAGGCTCTAGGGTGGCACTTTTTTGTTCTGAACTCAAAAAAAGTCATGAGGCAATTAAAACAAAAGTATGAATGCCATGCCATAAGTCTTCGAACGTCCATTTCCAAGCCAAAAGAAAAAAAAAAGAAAAAAATAATTATACCATACATGTCCAGCATGCAGGCTTTTTTTTTTTTTATTAATATAATGTCTCTTTTCCATAAAGTCTTTGAAACAGTTATAGTTCATTGTTGCTAAGACAAAGTAGCAAGCATAATAATGCATGAGATGAGAATGAGTTTTTTAATGGCAGACTAAACTCTCAGATTTGGCATGATAAGGCCAAAACTCACAAGTCACACCCAGAAGGTTGATGCAGGCTTGATTGTGGCAGGTTCATGAGGATTTTTTTTTTTCTCTAGTTTAGCATAACAATGCTAAAAACCCCGAAGGAACTCAGCGCGCTGCAAGTCTATAACATTTCACATTTTTTTTTCTTTGCAAGCTCAATCAATCTCACATGAAGAACTCAGGAGGAGAAAAAAAAACTTAGCTTTTTTTTTTTTGTTTTTCTTTTATCTCGTGGGGAGATGGGTGAAGAGGGCGTGAGGGTGAAGGTTGGGGAAAAGGCCAACACAGCAAGCTCCAAAAAGTAAAATTAAAAAAAAAAAAAATCCAAACAAAATAAAACACACACACACACAGAAAATGAACACCAGCTCATGAACTGAAGAAGGAGAAAAAAAAACAAAACAAAACAAAACACTGTGAATGATGCAGGCTTCAAAGGTGAGCATGAAGAACTCTGCTGAGATCTTTGAACATTGTGTGTGTGTGTGTGTGTGTGTGTGTGTGTGTGCGTGTAAGGGAGGTGTAAATAAAAAAAAAAAAGCTAGCAAGTTATGGAGAATTTCAGATTGGCAATCCATGAGCCAGACATTCACTCCCTCCCCATTTAAAAACAGCCACCACCACCGCCAACTTGGAGCAGGGTGTGTGTGTGTGTGTGCGTGCGTGTGTTGTGTGTGTGTGTGTGTGTGTCTGTGCGCGCGCGCGCGCGCGTGTGTGTGTGCAGGGGCATCGGGCAATCTCAGCAGGGGAGGGGGCGAGGTGGCGGCGAGCACGGCTCTGGAACTAGCAAGCCCACACCCGAGGCGGACCCCCACGGAGCACTTATCAAGGTGGCTAGCTGTGGGATCGCGTGTCAGACTCACATGAAAAACTCGGGAGAGGACGGGTTGTCGCTGCTGGAGCCGTTTTCTCGGAAGCCGCTGCTCACCAACTTCTCGTATTTCTCCTTGTACGCGTCCCTCTCGCGCACCAGCCTGGAGATCTCCTGCTTGAGGTGGTCGACCTGCTGCAGCAGCTGGTTCTTCTCGGACTCCAGGACGTGTCTCTGCTGCACCCTCTTGAAGCGGCAGGACTGGGCATAGCCACGGTTTTTCAGGGTCCGCCTCTTCTGCTTCAGCCGGATCACCTCCTCCTTGCTGACCCCGCGCAGCTGCCGGTTCAGCTCGCGCACCGACATGGTCACCAGCTGCTCGTCGGAGAAGCGGTCGTCGAAGTGCAGGCCGCCCGCCGCGTGGTGCGGGTGCAGGGCGCCCCCCGCCCCCG
>NC_081573.1:51712190-51717278 GCF_022355385.1 Mustela nigripes
GTGGTGGTGGTGGTGGTGGTAGTGCGGGCCCGCGCCGCTCTGCGCGGCGGCCGCGGCGATCACGGCGGACACCACGGCGGCGGCGGGGCCCATCTCCTCGCCGCTGCCGCCCAGGGAGGCGCCGGCGCCGGCCCCGGCTGCCGAGGCCAGCTGCTGCGCCCCGCGCGCGTAGCCATCGAAGCCGCCCTGGAGCTGGTGGCTGTTGCTGATGAGCGCCTCGACCGCGTCCTCGGGGCTGAAGCCCAGCGCCTCCGGGTTCAGCTGCTGCGGGTAGCCGGTCATCCAGTAGTAGTCTTCCAGGTGCGCCTTCTGCTCGCTGCCCGAGCCCGGGCTGGGCGCCGAGAAGCTGGGGGAAGGGGGCACCGAGCTGCACGGCGTGCTCATGGGGGTGGAGGACAGCGAGCCCCCGGCGATGAGACGGCCGCACTGGCTGATGATGCGGTCGGTCTCCACCGGTTCCTTTTTCACTTCAAACTTCATCAGATCGAAGTCATTAACATATTCCATGGCCAGGGGACTGGTGGGCAGGTCGGAGTTGCTCATTGCCAGTTCTGATGCCATTCTCCTGCCGCCGCCGCCGCCGCCGCCGCTCCGCCAGATGGGCTGCAGGAGAGGGGCCAGCGGGCTGTGCTGGGTGGCCAGCGGGTGAGCCAGCTTGCCGGGCTGGGGCGCTTCTAGCTCGCGCGGCGGTGGCTGGCCCGAAACCTCCGAGCGCGCACACACCCCCCGCCCTGCCCGCGCCCCCCGCGCCCGCCCTCCCTCCCCCCTGCTCACGCCAATGTGCTCGCTCGCTCGCCCCGGCCCCTCCTCGCCTGCTCGCCTCCGTGCGTGCCGAGCCGGCTGCTTCAGGCTCGGGAAGGTCCTCCGCGGGCTGCGGTGGCGGCGGCGGCGGCGGCGAAGCCGGAGGAGCCCGGCCGGGTGCGCGGCGTCCCCCGCTCGCCGCTCCGCTGCGCGCTTTGCATAAGGAGGGCTCGCCTCGCCGGCCCGGGCTGCAGGCGGGGCGCGCGCGGCGGCCGCTCGGGGCTGGAGGCGCGGCGGGCGGCTGTCCGGCGGCGCGGGCCTTGGCACGGGGGAGTTAACACTTCATGCTTCTCGCCTTCTCTTCTGCCTGCTCTTATTATTATTGTTATTATTATTTTCTTTCCTCTCTCTCTCCCTCGCGCGCGCTCTCCGTGCAAAGTGCAAGACAGAGGTGCAGCCCGGCTGGAGGAAAGGGAGGGGGGAGTTTAGTTCTTTCTTGCCTTTTTTTTTTTTTTAAAGCGAAATAGCGAAGTCCTGGGGAAAGGCGAGGCAGAGAGCAAAAGGGGGGAGGCCGAGCCGAAGAGCAGCCCGAGCTACAGCTCGAAGATGAAAAAAGATTTTAAAGCCTCTGATCCAGCAAGAAGAGTTTAAAGCAATTGCTGAGTTTTATAGCACTTGTGACGTCAGGCCCAAATGGGAAATTGACTGGTACTCCGAGCCAATGGGAGGCGACGTGAGCGGCCGCGATTAGCATAATAGATAGAAACAAGGAAACTTTTCCGAGCTGTCAATCAGGGTCCAATCAGCTGACTGTCAGCTGGGACAAGAGGGCTTAACCCTTCCCGCGCCGCAGCCTCCCGGGAAGGGAGCAAAGCCCGGCGCAAAGTTTGGTGCGAGAGGGGAAGGAGTAGTCCAGAAGGACTGCGGGAACCCGGGAGGACGGAGAGGGCGATTGCTTTACTTAGGAGCACTAGAGAGGCCTGCCTTCCGGAGCGCCGGCTTGCCCTCCACTCGCTCTGCGGGGATTGGCGTGACCCCCCCTTCCCGGGCAGCCCCCATCCCCGGGACTGTGAATTCGCTCCGGAGCTGCTTCTCCTGCTCCAGCTTTGGCACCAAGGCGTCTGCCGGGGGGTGCCTGCCTTCCCCGTGCGTAGCTGCGGGGAGCTCAAACTTGGCCCTTTGAGTCAAAGAGCACAAACTCTTTGTCCCTTTTCCTGGAGCCCGCGCGCAGGGGCGCGGGGGCGCGGGGAGTGTGTGTGTGGGGGGGGCTCAGGGTTCCGACTGCGCCCAGGACGCCGCCTCGCCGGGGGCAGCCCGAGTGGCTCCGGGTCCGCGCGGGGAGAAAGCACGTTTTAACTACCCTCCTTGAAGGAGGGGAAATAAGTTGTTCAGGGACCATTACGCGCGGGGACTGGCTGCCGGCTGGCGTCGCGTGCCCTTGGGAGGGCGGCGTGGGGAGAGCGAACGCCTACGCGAGTTAACTCCAGGGAAGCTCGGAGTCGGGTCAGCCCAGCTCAGCCCTCTGGCTTCCGACACTGGCCCGAGTTTGGCCTTTGAGATTCGTATTCATATTCCTCTCTCTCTCTTTCTCTTTCTCTCTCTCACGCACACCCACCCCCTTATGAAATCTGACCCCTGTTTATCAGGGACGGTCCCGCGCGCGCTTTGCACTTTCACATTTCAATTAAGTATTTCAGACTTGGCCGTGGAGAGGAGCAAGGGGTGTATGTGTTGGGGGAAAACAACACCCCAGCCTTCGCCAGCTCCCCTCGAAGGGTTAAGTTTTAAACCGCGGTTTCTCGGACCAGCCCGGAAACCCACAGTGGGGGTTGGGTGGGGGGGCTGTTTCTCCCCCTCCCCGTTGCAAATGCTAATAACTATTCAGTTTTCTAGACGGATTCTTTTAAAGCTTATGCAAAAAAGAAAAAGGAAAGAAAGAAACAGAAAAGAGAAAAGAAAGAACCAACAACTGTTTCTAAGATTTTAAAGCGATAGGCAAGTCGGAGAAACCGAGATTTATTTGGGGGAAAGCAAGCGTGAGCCAAGCCGACCCAGCGTTTTGGAAGACCAGACCGCCTACTTGGATATTGAGACTGTTGATTCCTCCGATTAATGAAATGCATTTGGTGTTAATCATATTTATTTTACTTTATGGGAGGGGGAGACGCTAGGAGGGCGCACTTAAAAAAAAAAAAAATCTGAAAAGCCTGCAAAAGAATCCGAGTGAGAACTATTGTTGGATTTTTACCTCAACAGCGCCACCTTTCGGCAAAGGTCAGTTGAAATTGGTCCGTGTCCAGTTTTGTTGATGAAGTGAAAAGAAGCTGGTTTTCCAAGGTGGGAGGGGGTACCGAGGCACAGAGAGTTAGTTTGACTGCAGTGGGAGGACACAACCTTGCAGGAAAGGTGCTAAGGACAGTTCTGGCAGGTGCAGGAATCCTTTTTCCCTTCTGTCCCCCTTGATCATTAACAAAAAAGGCGAGGAGACGCAGAAGCCTTCGCAGTCTGGTTCTGATGAGAGACTTTTGCAATTGAATCCCCTGTAACAGGGCCCTAAACCCCTTAAAAGTGCCAGGATGGATTTTCAACGGGCTTTATGGCAATATCAATAGAATTAAAGTTACTTGTAATTCGGTGATAAATGAGATGTCTCTAGTAAGTATGATTAAGTGCAGTGCTATAAAGTTGTTTATCTGAAAAGTAATTCTCAGAAAACCTGACTTCTGACACTTAGTCATATATTAAGCCAGCTGCTTGAACATTGCACTTCAGAACTGCTCTTGCCCACCCCACAGCATACTTTACTATTTATAATGAGACCTTAGGTGTCACTCCTTGGCTTCTTACACCAGATTAGACTTGTGTTAATTTCTCTGCTGCTGGCAGCCTTCAAACCCAGAGTCCCTAATGAAAGGCTCCCCCCAAAGTTTGTAGGCACATCATAACCCTAAAAGTCCAGTGCCATTGGTATTTTCCAGAAAAGTACTTTTCCCTTTTCATTATTGCTGCAGAGAAGCTGTTTATAAGGATAGTTTTGGTTTTATGGGAGCACTTTGTAGGGCTGGAATGAAATATGTCTATTACTAGTTGGGAAGAAAGAGTGAAGATTGTGTCAATATTTATGCAATCTAACAGAACTCCTTTGCTTTCCTCCTCTCAAACAGTATTTTACCTAGTAATGAAGTTAAGAGATTATAGTTTATGTATTCAGAGGAAAATCTACTGCTTAAGTTACATAAACATATTATGTCACTTAGCATTGTCTACAGTGATAGTTTTCTGGGGCTTTTTAATCATTAGCCACAAAAATCTGAAGTTTATAATGTTCATGTAAAATATGAATATATGTATATTTAGGAAGAATTAATTCATTTTTTGTTTATAATAAATTTTTTTTTTATCCTTTGCATCACATTTTTTGTTAAAAGCTGTAAGATAGGATCCCTGCCTCTCTTGAAAGTATTTTTGGCCAGGAACACTGAAACTGCTACATTTATAGATAAATAACATTTATAAACAAAGTTTGCTAATGACGAAGACCATGGGATACAGATTCATGGCCATCCACCTAATTGTTGCAATTATATATCATTTCTAGAAATTAAATGCCCATGTTTGGGCAGCTAAATGTATTATTATCTGCACATTTTTTATGGTTTATTTTTGTACACTGCTGTCAAGCCATGGTATTTTTCTTTCTCTTATTGCAGTCTTTTATAGTCTCTCATTTTCTCTTGAAAAAAAAAAAGAGGATTAGAATTATTTTTTAGACGTGTAGCAGTAGTGCTCTTATAACTTAATTCTCGTGTTTGTCCTTTTTGCTTTATTATTTAGTGATTCACAGGGGTGTCTAAACATTTACAGTTCTCTGTTAGCGGCATTTCTTTTGTAACAATTGCGCTCTCTCATTTTAATTAGTACTATTCAGATTTTTGATTCTCTACAATTACAGCAAGGCCACATTTCTTTAGACTTCTTTGCGAACATTGTTTCACTTCTTCCAAGCCAGTCTAATCCAAATACAATGCGAACTGTGTTTTCTTACTGCTTAATATCCCCTTGCTATATATACTCTAGTAATCTCTGTAGAACAATATAGAGTAATTTAGAAACCATGCGTTTGTCATTATTGACCAATTCAAACCAGTAGTATTAAAGTTTCTGAAAGCGGTGAATATTTATAGAAGACTGTGGAGGGGGAGGGTATGGGTCGAATCCCGCAGAAGATTGCGAAACCATAACATCAAAAACACAATTATAGTTTCCCGTCAGTACCGCCAGAAGAACTTCACACAAAAAGAAAGAAAGAAAGAAAGAAAGAAAGAAAGAAAGAAAGAAAGAAAGAAA
>NC_081573.1:52416518-52484655 GCF_022355385.1 Mustela nigripes
CTCATCTGCTGGACATTAATCTTTCAGACAGAGGGAGAAACAGTTCATTTCAAAGACTTACCAGAAGTTCGTGGTTGGCCTTAATTTCAGAGTGGCGTGGTGGACCAATGAGAGTGAAGGAAGATGAGATTTAGAAGGTGATACGGTTGTGGGGGTGACAGAAGTCTAAACGTGGAGAGTGCAGGTGAGCACGGATGGAAGAGAGCCAACTCAGGAGACATCTGGAAGTCGGAATTTGTGGGGCTTGTGATTATTTGGATGTATGGCGTGAGGAAGAGAAACACATCAAAAATGAGTCCTCGAGGATAGGCTGAGCAGCTGGAAAAGTAAGGGTGCATTTCTTGAAAAGGGGCATCTGGTCATAGTGGCACACTGCAGGAAGTGAGGAGCCCCAGAGAGAGCTCTAAATACCTAGTGCAAGTACTCCTGTCCCCACAGCAATGGAACTCCCACAGTAAATAAATGCATAATCTCTCATGTATAAAATGGTCTCTTGTGAATTTGGTCAACGTAAGACATCCCCACAAACTCCAGGTAAATTCATAAAATTGAGGATGGAGGACAGAGTAGCTAGAATTACAGAAACTCACTCTTGTGCCACTCCCTTTCCAGATTTGACAATGCTGCCAGCACATCTTCCTCTCTATCTCTGTGTTTAATGTCAATAGGAAGCTGAGAGTTTAAGTCTCATAAATTACCACAAGAAGGGTGAAAGTAAAATGCAAGGGGATTTCAAAGAAAGGAAAAGTTATCTTCATTGGGGAGGACAAGGCACATGACGCGGGGGTCAAAAGCAGGATTTGGATTTTCAGAGAAGAGTGGCCCTACTTGATTTTAGAAGAAGATGGGAAAGGGTATCAGGATGAAAAGCTGAAATAAGAATGAGAATGTCTAAGAACACAGTACCTAGCATGCAGTAGGCACTCATTAAATGAGTCTTTGATCTGGGTCTAAATCTTAGCATCTTTGAAGTCACAAATATCCCTTTGTTTATTTATGTCCCCAAACTTTGAGCCCGTACTTTTATAGTTAACAAGGTCCTGTTCTCTCAGTACTATTTGTCTCATATAAGGAACAACTTTTCCCTCTAATCCAATAGCTCTTACTTGGGAAGAAGGACTTAACAGACCACTGGGCATTGGGAGGAAAGGCTAAAGCTGCTCCTGAGCCAGGTGGACTGGGCCCAGAACAGGGCAAAGAAGTCGGACAAAAGAACAAAAGTTAGCACATCTAAGGGCCACTTGATTCTCTCCTAGGGAAAAATCCCTCTGGTATGTAATGAATAAATACTTGGTAAATTACCACGGAATGAATGAGTAAGGGAAGGAATGAAGAGTCACTCATTTTAATAATAATAGCTCTTATTTGTAAACCTGTCATCGTCACTGCATGTAGTGATTTATACTCATCCCTTCCTCTGGTTTTCCTCTTTTTATAAATACACAGTCAGGGAAACTTTTTCCTAATATCACACAGCTAATAAGAGATGAAACCAGGACACAAACCCATGACTGCATTTATTGTAATCCCACTAATCCTGTTCCTATATCATGTTTTGTCCCCCAATACTCACTCAACAGATACTTGTTGAGCACTTATTGTGTGCCAGTCATCTACTAGATATTGGGGATAGACAGGCAAACCAGACACACATGGTTCCCTTTATGGATCTTGGAGTGGAGAAAACAAAATTAAGCAGGCAATGAGATGATAGTCACATCTGTAGCCCAGTACTTCAACTTCCGCTGTTGATAGTTGCTATGAGAGGAAAACCAGGTGGTATGATCAGGAGGGATGGGGTGCAGGACTACTTGTGAGAGATGGTGGTTAGGAAGGGCATTTTGGAAATGATGACATTTAGATAAGATCTGAAAGTTAGAAGCCTGTCCTGCAAAGAAGCACCAAGAGGAGAAGTCATTTTTTTAAAAATCCCTAGAGGAAAAACAATAAGTTAGTAAGCATTTCTTTGGTAATTTTTATTCTCAAGCATTTCTGTGTGCATTATTTCATTTCCCCCTCACTGGGATGAGACTTTGGAAGTCATTCCACTTCAGGGCCCTTTCCACAGAATACTGCTGGCTATTTGTCAACTTTCCCCATCACCATTTCGTTCCATTAGTTAATAACTGCAGGGCATCGGTAGGGCTGGTGTAAGGGGCAACTACCTCTGAGAGAAAGAAAATCCCCCATTTAGTCAAGAATCATCGAGGAGAAAAGAAAAAGTTTGCTGACCATTGTCCAAAAAAGCAACTAGTTGCTCTTTAGGGAAAGCCAAACATGGCCTGCCTAATGAGCCTTGAAACTCTGAGCAAACAAATTCAGAGTCCACAGTAGAGGCAAACACAGGGCAACAAAGAGGGGATCATTAAACACACAGACTGGCTAGGACCCTCCCTTCCAATGGGGAGGAACTCAGCAGCTCTGGGGGAACCATCTTGGGGACATGCAGTCAGGCTGGGCTGGGACAGAGCAGCTCCCTAGAAAAAACATGCCCAAACCTCCCAGCTCATTCTTCCCCTGTTCAATTCTTGAATCCCTCCTTCTTCAGTCCACACTGGACAACCAGGAAAGTTTCACTGAGAAAACTCAGAGATTATCAGCATATGACATGTGGCTTGCCACTGTGACTAGGGCAGCAACTGCTAATCCATCCTGGCACCCCTTCTTCCAAGCCTGCAGGCAACCTCAGATCCCTCTCAAAAAAAAAAAAAAAAAAAAAAAAAAAGCACAAGGAACTACTATTTCACAATTTCACAATAAGATTTGGAACACAATAAGAAATCTATGTGGCATTCCTGCATTCTAAACCATTTTAATATCACCCTCTCTAATGCCGAATCCCCCATAGTCCTCCATGGGGATTGATGCCTTTGAGATTACCTGTTATGGTGTCATGAACACCTACAGTACACCAAAGTATTCTATTAATTCTCTCCAGTCCCTCTACTAACTCACTCCCACTGCAACCCCAGGAGGTAGCAGATAATACTAGCCCCATTTTATAGAGAAGGAAACCAAAGCTCAAAGAAGTAACTAACAAAGGCATGAAGCTGGTAAGTGACTGAGCCCAAACACAAATTAGATTTTGACTTATTCCAAACCCAGGGCAATTTAGACTACTCTACAGGATGGTTAATTTTTTTAAAGGATAATATAGAGCACTTAAGAGTGAAAATTCTTCCAGATTCTACTAAGCATAAACCAAATACCAATAGCCAGCCCTCCGTTAGACACTTTCTCCTTTCTCAACTCAAAGCAGCAACAGCAAGATCTGCAAACTGCCAAGCGGATGGCCTTCCCTGTTGAACACCTTCTGAGAAGTAAAGCCACTTGGAAAAAGACCAGACCCAGGCCTTCTAAGCCCGAGTTAGGTGTTCATGGGACCCTGACGTACAGCTGAATGTAACCCATCCCTCCTTTATTCAAACCGCAACCAGACCCTGGCTGCCCTCTGTGTACTCACTTCCCTGCTGAGCAGTTCCTGCATGTTCACGGAGCCTCTCACCTAACAGAGGGCACAGACATTAGACAGACAAGAACATGGAAAATCGCATGTTTACAGCTGCCAGCTCTCAGGGCCCTGTGAGAATAAAACAACGGACGGTTCAGTTTTGAACGGAAGGAGGGCGGGGTCAGACAGTTCTTCATATGGGCCTTGAATGGACAGGTCCAGGGAAGCATCTTCAGAGGACTGGGGCAAGCAAGGTTCATGTGAGTTAATGTGGCACAAATTGCTGCAAAAAAGAAAGAAAGGATAAAAAGAAAGGAGACAGAGACTTCCTTGGCCCCCAGTTTGGCCAGGAACTTGCGCTGGAACCCAGCACAGGGGGGTGGTGGCTGTTGAAGCACCCACTCCTCACGTCCCACTCGGTTGACTCCCGAGCAAGGGAAGGCACGTCCTTCGGGATGACTAACGCAGAGACAGTTGTGGACACCCAGCCTTGGCTTTTTTTCTGTGCCCTGTGCATTAACGTAAATCCATTCACCACCAGATTTTCCCAGAATACCAGAGAGATGCCTTTCACCTGCTGCAACAGATAAACTGAAAACAAGTAGAAACTAGCAAAACATAAAACTTGAGCCAAACAATAGCATTTTTATTTTTTTTTAAGATTTAATTTATTTATTTGACAGACAAAGATCACAAGTAGGCAGAGAGGCAGAGAGAGATGGGGGGAAGCAGACTCCCCACTGAGCAGGGAGCCCGATGAGGGACTCGATCCCAGGACGCTGAGATCATGACCTGAACCGAAGGCAGAGGCTTTAACCACTGAGCCACCCAGGCGCCTCCAAACAACAGCATTTTTAGTAGAGTCTATGTGTTAAGTCCTAAGAAACACTCTCCTGGAAAAAACAACAACAACAACAACAAATATTAACCCTTTCCAAATACTTTATTTTCTACCCTGAGATGGGATGCTTATAGCACTGACATGCTTGCAGGCTCCCTTTTGCCAGAGTCGGGCCTCAAAACTGGTTCCTCAATGGATATGCCTGATTTACTTCAACAGTCTCATTTCCTTCCCTACATTAAATGAACTTAATATATAAAATGTAAAACTACACATATTTTTTAAATTACATTGATGAGGGTAATTTCTACTCTTGTCCAGGTTGGAGGAACTAGTACTGGACAGTCTATATAACCATCAACAACAAGAAGATGAGATGAGATACATGAAATGATGGTTTTCAGACAAAGAATAAGCATCACAGGACTTTAAAAATTTTGAGAGACAAGAAATAGATGAGATAAGCAGTATCATTACTCCGAGCTTCTACCTGGAAGCACCTTCTGGACTACAGAATAGGACAGGAAACTGTGATAAAGCATAGCAGTATCACTCAGAAGATGAGGGAAATCAGAGTTCAGGAAAGTGAAGAAATTTCAAGGCAGAGTATAAGAGCATACTCGTGATCATGGCCATGTAACCTTCTTAAGTTTATGTTTCTTCCTCCCTAGAACTGGAATATTTCTATTTAACCCACTGTGTTATTGGAAGGATTGTAAGATATCAGCAATAGCTATCATTTATAAAAAACTTACTACGTACCAGCTACTGTTCAAAACCTTTGTTTACTTTGAAAAACAACCCCCAAGGTAGACATTAATGCTACCTCATTTGACAGCTGAAGAATTAGAAGACTGATGTGGTAGGTGACCCCTAAGAAGGCAACCGTGACCCTGACTCCTGATCATCACCCTTGTATAACTTTCCCATCGACTGTGGGCCAGACTTAACATCACTTCTGAAATTAGTTTATAAAAACACTCTGGTTTCCATCTTGGATGTCCATCTCACTCCCTCTGAGATGCCCTACAAAGTCTCATGTGGCAAGGAACTAAGGGAGGCCTTTAACCAACAGCCAGTAAGGAACTGAGGTGTTCATTCTGATAGCCCATGAGGAAATGAATCCTGCCAATAACCACATGAGTGAACAAAATTGGAAATAGATTTTTCCCCAGTCGGGGCCTCAGATGAGACCATAGGCCTAGGGGTGACTGAAACAGAAGACCCAGCTAATCCATTCATGCTCAGATTCCTGACCCACAGAAATCATGGGGGTAATTAGTTATACAGCAATAGATAACCAAGACAAGTGATATTAATTTTTTTCCCAAAGCCATAACAGCATAAATGAACTAGCTCATATAAAACAGCAGCCAATGCCAAACAGGTTCTCAGTAAAGTGTAATAATTGTGATTGTGATGATGATGATGATGATGATAATGGCAACTGGTGATCTAAATAGCCCAAAAAATGTTGAATCAAAACTATAGCCAAGATGGCTTTCTGGATGAATTCTTCAAGATGTGTCCTCTTCTTAAGAAAAAGAAAGTAAGACAAGTCTGCTTTCTCTAGGTTCCTCTGGACACTAAGAAGTTCAGCACAAAGAGCATCATGCCTACTCCTTCCAGACAGGGTGGAACTGCACAACAGTGTCCAGATCGCACCAGAGAAGGTTCTGGTGTTGGGATGAAATAAATATGCACACCAGAGGGAATCCAAACTCCAATCACTGGGCTTTTTAAAAGCTCGTATTTGTATATTTGATGTGCAACCTAATTAGACCAGAGCATCTTTAATTAAGTGTGTCAGCCCCAGTGGAAGCCACAGAGTTCAATGCTAATAAAGCTGATAAAGGTTTTTGTTTCCCAGACTTCTTTTATTTAATGCCTCAACCATGTTAAGCCAATCTGTAACATATGGGCAGTTCTCCCACTATGGATTTATCATTTGGGTGTTTCTTTCTGTGAATTAATGCAATCAAACTCCTGCCAGTGTTAATTATTTTTCTCCAAGAAGCAAATCCCAGAATTTAGCAATAACCAGCTGCGATTTACTGCCGGCAGTGCAGCAGAAATGATGGACTCATGCTGTCTGCCACTGCCCCAGGCAGACGGAGAGAGGCTTCTGGGCTCTGGGGCTGACCTCAGCTTTCAGTGCTTCCAGACACAGGCAGCATTCTTGGCATTTGCCAGGCTTACCACCCTTCCAGGTGCATAAATCTCAGGGTTTGCAATAATCTGTCCTTCTAGAAGTTTGGCTGGTCACTAGGAGATATCTGCCCTGCAGACTCCCTCAGTAGAATACACTGCCTGGACTCCTTTGTCAGGTCTTTGTCAGTTCTTGAACAGAACTCCTCAAGATAAAAGGCCTAACTCTAAGCCTTTCTAGTGCTCTTCCCTGTAGCTGGAATGCTTTTCCCCACATTGGCCCATACTGGCTAATCATTCATCCTCCAGTTCTTGGCTTAAATGTCATTTCTCTCTGTCCACCCCATTTAACAGAGTTCTCAGCCACACTGAAATCTCTCAAGATCTCCCTATTCCCTTGAAGCCCTAAGCACTGGATCACAATTACCCACTTTATTTATTTGTTTACTTATTTATCATGTGCTCTCCTGTCACAGAATATGAGTTCCCTGAGATGGGGTCATATAACCTTGTTTAGTGCTACATTCCCACATCCCAGAACATGCAGGAGACAGAGTAGGTGCTTGGTCAATCACCATGTCATGAATGGATAATAAGATCTCAAATGGACAACTGTGCGTCTCTTATCCCTAAGTCCTGCTCTGCATCAGAAATACTATAGGTTCCAAATAACTTCAAGGATTATTTTGATGACTGGTTGAGAGAGTTACGCTGTAGCCAATAATAGAACAAATGAAAGTTAACAGCAAGACAGAATATGTAGCCATACTTAGCCCAATAGTGAAGCAGATCAGAAACAGAATGAGCAAACTGGAATTTGAATTCTGGCTGTGTGGCCTCAGGCAAATCATTTACCCTCTCTGAATTTTTGTTTTCTTATCCATAAGAATGAATACAAACATCACCAAAAAGGTATGAAGGCATAATTGGTAACTGGTATTGTTTAACAAATGTTCTTTGGATCTGAGCTGGAGGAAAATAAACCCCGGGACAGGAAATGGTATTGTCCTTGAAGATATCCTCATATAAGAAGATAAATAAACATCCAGCAACATGATTAAATTGTGGTGGAGGCCCACATGAATGTAGAGAGTCCAAGGACCAATTCTCAACATTCTATGTTTGGCTGAAGACACTTCACCATAGCTGCATATGTCATCATGTAAATGAAGTTTCTAGTTCTGGGATACCTATTTAAGAAGGAAAAGGACAAGATATCCCTCAAATTTACCTTCAGATCTTTTTTCACTCACTCCACCACTGCAGTTTCTCAGAATGGCTTAGCTACTCATGGACACTGGCCTTGAAGTGCCGAGAGAACAGTGGTATGGATACCACAGGCCCTTTAGGGTGACCAGTGAGTCTGGCAAGCTGCAACCTAAAAACTGCATTTTCCTACCTGTCAACTTCAGAGAGAGAGGAAGCACCAGGGCTGTCAGGAAGTGGTAAACTCAAAGGAGAAGGAAACTGTCATTCATTGAATATCTACTTGAGGCTTCAACTGAGCTGGGTACCTTACAAACATTATTTGTCAATGTTTGTCTCCTAGAAAAAGAGAATAAAGAGGTAGAGAGTCAGAATAGCACAAGGAGGAAATTCCAAAGCCAATAATGTTTTCCATTTATCAAACCGTTCATCCCTTTAATAATCTCCGTGCAAAGCGGAGATTTCCCATCTGTTTTGCGGGCCCTCTAACACATAATGGGGAAGGGTTATGCTCCTCTCTGTGAATGTAGCTGGGAAAGGAAGGTTCTAGAAAAATAGCCTACTTAGGAAACTCAAGACCTCAAGTCTGCTTTCTATTAGCTGAGAGGCCCAGGAAAAGAAGAACTGACCCCTATACTATGATCCCATGTTATCCTGCTCTCTCCACTCTGATCTCTCCATGCAAGGCAGTCTAGCCTTCCACCAAACTGTAAGCACCGAGAGGCCAAGTTCATGCTGTAGGTAGCCCAGTGAGTCCTCAAAGCATAGCACACCATTGTCCATGCCATTTGTGGTCAATAAATATCTGCTGAGTAAATCTTTTCACTAGTTTCTCGACGTGATCAGTCTTATTTTTCAATGCAGTTCCATCCTCTTCCATGCAGATAGAAACAGTCCACCATGATAGGTGGATCAGGTTCTCTAATCACCCAGGGTCCAGGTGCCAGACAACTAGACAGCCCCCACAACTCAGAGCCCACTGGAATCATCCGAAGGAGGCAATCCTAAGGCTCTTAACCCTGCCTCACTTCTTCCTTCCCACAGAAACCACAACAAAGGCTCTTGTCTGCATTTTCTCCCCACTCTCCCTGCCTCCTGGCTGGCCCTGGGACTTCCCTGTATGGCCTTTGTGCATTGTATGCATGCCTCTCTTTCTATGGATCTGTGAGTGTATACTTCCCCCTCATGACAGTCAATTCCAAGTCTGTGCATCTTACCATATCTGATTAAAGCAAATCCAGGCCCCCCTATTCACAGTCCCCTAAAAATTCAGAGCAAAGAAATACATAGAGGAGGCCCTTGGAAACGTGGTTGTCTGATCAGAGTTTGTGATCCTCATTAATGAGGACGGTCTCTCTCTTGTGGGCAGCAGAGCTTCTAAACCAGAAAGCAGCATGATCAGAATGACATTATAGCAAATAAAAGCTCTTCAGAACCAGGAAACACCTATCTCAGCTTTCTGTCTCAGGAATAGAAGTTCCAAATATTTGGGGTCATCATGCTTTATATTTTGAGCTTTTCTGTGTTGAGAAAAGAGGGTCAATGAGGTCCACATTGAGCAGGCTTTAATCTCTGTCTGATGATGTTAAACAGTTACTCAGAAACTTGCCCTCCCTGAATAAAATCATTAATAAGAACATTCATGTGTCCCATCAGAATGTAGGGCTCAGACACCAGCTCTGAAGGGTTTACAAGCATTACCATGATCCTTTCATAGGCTGCTGGGTTCCAAAGGAAGCCTGATAAACAGCCACAGACAGCAAAATAACACCAACCCTAATTAGGTTGACCTCATCACACTTACCCAAAACTGGGAAAATAACCAAATCCCCTCTAAAAGCAGGCAGACTTAGAGTGAATGAGAAAGACGAATATGTTCTAATTTCTCTATTATTCTCCTGATGTGAACAAAGCTGATTTTATGACCATTCTATCTCCTAATAGTTTCCTTGTATTCTTTCCCCTTTCCCCTCAGTTTTGAAATTCTTAAACTCAAAACAAAGTGACATTTACTAAGCATTGAGCACCTACCAAAACCTAAAAGACCCCAAATAGCCAGAGCAATGTTGAAAAAGAAAAACAAAGCTAAAGGCATCACAATTCTGGACTTGAAGCTATATTACAAAGCTGTAGTCATCAAAAGAGTATGGTACTGTCACAAAAACAGATACAAAGATCAACGGAACAAAATAGAGAACACAGAAATGGACCCTCAACTCTACGGCCAACTAATCTTTGACAAAGCAGAAAAGAATATCCGATGGAAAAAAGACAGTCTCTTCAACAAATTGTGTTGAAAAAATTGAACAGCCCCATGCAGAAGAATGAAACTGTACCACTTTCTAACACCATACACAAAAATAAACTCAAAATGGATGCAAGACTAAATGTGAGACAGGAATCCATCAAAATCTTGGAGGAGAACACAGGTAGCAACCTCTTCAACCTCAGCCACAGCAACTTCTTGCTAGACACATTTCCAAAGGCAAGGAAAACAAAAGCAAAAATGAACCATTAGGATTTCATCGGGATAAAAAGCTTTTGCACAGCAAAGGAAAAAATCAACAGAACTAACAATCCTATGGAATGGGAGAATATATTCACAAATGACATATCCAATAAAGGGCTAGTATCCAAAATCTATACAGAACTTATCAAACTCAACACCCAAAAAACAAAAATTCAGTCAAGAAGTGGGCAGAAGAGATGAACAGACATTTCTCCAAAGAAAGCATACAAATGTCTAATAAACGCATGAAAAAAAATGTTCAACATCACTCAGCATCAGGGAAATACAAATTAAAACCACAATGAGATACCACCTCACACCAGTCAGAATAACCAAAATTAACAACTCAGGAAACAACAGATATTGGCAAAGATGCAGAGAAAGGGGAACCCTCCTAAGCTGTTGATAGGAATGTAAATTGGTGCAGCCACTCTGGAAAACAATATGGCAGTTCCTCAAAAAGTTGGAAATAGAACTATCCTATGACCCAGCAATTGCAATACTAGGTATTTACCCAAAGGACACAAAAATAGTGATTCAAAGTGGCACAAGCACCCCAGTGTTTATAGGAGCAATGTCCACAATAGCCAAAATACAGAAAGAGCCCAGATATTCATGAACAGATGAATGGATAAAGAAAATGTTATATATAGATATACGTATATATTTACATATATATAAATTATAATAAATTATATAAATTATATGTATTTATATAAATATATATTCAAAAAGAATGAAATCTTGCCATTGCAATAATGTGGATAGAACTAGAGGGTATTATGCTAAGCAAAAAAAGTCAGAGAAAGAAAAATACTATATGATTTCAGTCATATGTGGAATTTAAGAAATAAAACAGATGAACATTGGGGAAGGGAAGAAAAATAAAATAATATGAAATCAGAGAGGGAGGCAAACCATAAGGGACTCTTAACTATAGGAAACAGAGGGTTGCTGGAGGGGCGGGGGTGGGGGGAAGGAGTAACTGAGTAATGGGCATTAAGAAGGGCACTTGCTGTAATGAGCCCTGGGTGTTATATGCAACTGATCAATCACTAAATTCTACCCCTGAAACTAATAATACACTATATGTCAACTAAACTGAATTTAAATTTAAAAATTTATAATTTTTTAACTTCAAGGTAGGAGTAAAACATTAAACATTTTTAGAAATATATCTGTTGATATAATATATTAATGTTATATATAGTATAAACATAGGATAGCTTCTCTCAAAGTACTTGCATTCTAATGCAGAAACAAGTCTGATGAATACAATTAGTGGAACATTCTTAGAACAAGGAACAAACTACTCCATGGAAAAATCAGATATACCCAACAGGGTGTGGGACTGGGGCACTGGCAAAGGGGTCCACTTCTTTGAAGACCTAAAGGCGCTCTTTGGACTGAAGTTGACTTGTCCCACGGACATTAACTGTAGGTCCAAGGGCAATGTGTAGGTCTAGAAAAATACATCTTCCTGGGGCAGGATACACCCGAAAGTCATAAATGTAGTCTGAGAACAAAGTTGAGGAAAGGGAAGCGAGAGGACAGCTACTTACGGGAAACCTGCAGTTACTTGGGGACCCGTTCTGGGATCCTGGAGAGAGAGAAGGGGATACAAAAAGCATCTAGTTAAATGGAAGAGCTAAGAAAATAAAGTTGCTGGGGTGCCTGGGTAGCTCAGTCGGCTAAACATCCAATTCTTGATTTCGGCTCAGGTCGTGATTTCAGGGTTGTGCCCTGCATCGGGCTCTGTGCTGGGCAGGGAGCCTGCTTAATATTCTCTCCCTCCCTCTCTCTAGAAAGAAAGGAGCAGGATTCCCACTGGGGGAAAGAATAGACACAAGGTTGCCAAAACACTGGAACAGCAGCCCTTGAAATAAGCCAGGAGACTGTGAGAGAGGGATGCCTTATGGGGCTATGTATGGAAATGTGCTTAGAAACAGCCTGATCCATTTGAGAATGGTTTGGAGACATTAGCTGTGGATTTAGACAGTGACATTTCTCAAACTATTTCCCCTGTGTCACCAATAAAAATGGACACTGAGGGAATCCAGAGACAGACCCTATCTTCATGTTCCTACCCTGCCATGAATGAGCTATATAACCATGGGTAGTTCAAGTCTCCTTTCTGAGCTTTGGCTTGCTCATCTATAAATGGAGAATGTGGAATGAAAGGAATAGCTATTCTATTAGAACAGCACCTAATAAGCACCTGTAAGTGTCAAGCCCTATACAGGATATGGAGACATACATTGAGAGAGAGAGATAAATGCAGGTATAAATGCTGTATGTATATATTCACAATGTGTATTCACATTATTATTCCACATAGAGTTCATATGTGTCTATTTCATGTATATTTACATATGTATTTCACATGTACTTAAATTATATATATACATATGTATACACATGCACATATATATTACATATATTATTTATATATATATATATCTCCTGTGATAACTTCATGAGGTATGAAAATGTCATTTTTACCAGAAGGGTTAAGAATCTTTCTCTAGGTCACAAACCTTTAAGTGGTATTAGTGAGACCCAAAGTGAAGGCATCCAAAGATCATACCCTTGAACCTTCAAACCACATAAGATTATCATGAGGGCCCGAAAATAAATAAAATAAAAGAACTATGCATACAAAACCCTGATGTACCCTTCTACAATTCTAGAATTCTTGTAGAATTCTAGAATTCTAGAACTCTACAAATTCTAGAATATTATCTTTTTTAAATAATAGAAAAATAAACAGGGCTGTTCTATTGCAATTTTATACGACCGCAGTTTTTCTTCTCCTAGGTTCTTCCATTCTGCATTCTGGCAATATTCATCTAACGTTCAAAGTTAAAAAAGAAAGATCCATCCTCTGCTCAAATGCACTTGTGATTATTTTTCTATTATTCCATACACTGCGCTCTCATAAAGCCATCTCCAATACATCTTCCCTCAGCATCTGTGTCCTGGTTTATCTTCTCCTCACACCCTGTCTGCTCTGAGCCTTATAATGAAACCAAAGGTTAAATGTTTGTAGACTCACTCAACACCCACAACATTAAAACAATTGGATGGGAAATAATCTCATCTCAACATGCTGGGGGAGATGTGCTAGACACCCATTAGAGTTAATGGAAGTTACAGCCAAAATCAAGGTGAAGGCTCTGCTCCCAAGGGCACAATGGCAAAGAGAAGAACAGGGAAAGTTTAAATTGGAAAAACTCCACAGCTACATAAAGACTCGAGGAATCTGAATACTAGACTTCATGAAAATCGCCTATCTCTGCGACCTGGTCTCTACCCTCGGCCTCAGACAAAGGTGGGACTAGCTCTTCCATTTAGTAGCTATGAAACCTTGAAAAAGGTATTAACCCCGACTGGAATTCAGTTTATTCATCATTAGAAAGGGCATAAGAGAGGTATATAATTAACCTGTATGTGATAGATTATATGGGAGGCTAAACAATATTACACATGCAGAATGTAAATAATCTGTAAGTAAGCTACGGCTATCCTTACTATCTTTATTATCATCACCATCACAACAAACAGCACCTTGATGACTTTCACAGAACAGACAATGTATTAGATACTAAACTTTTTCTCCAGTCAAATGGCTTCCAAGAGCATTAGCATCACAAATCACTAGGACCACCACGGCTATACCTAAATCAGATCCACAGGGTCACAGGGTCCTCTTACACCCAGTCTCAGTCCATCCCCACGACGGCTCTGAAACACAGACATTATCCCTATTTCACAGTTGGTAGAAAATGAGGCTCGGAGAGATTGAGCTGTATTAAATAGGACATCGTGTGTCATATCTGATAAACAAGGGTCAAGGTCAAGATTTTTACAAGCCTTTACACAGGAAAATCTATGACCACATACTCGTGCTTTCACGGCTGTTCTCTCTTTTGTCCCTGCACCATCACCACAATCCCCACATTCAGTCATAAGTAGAGCAGATCATAAGAAGGGGGCCATGAATCTACAAATGTGGTTTTTACACCCAGGCTGTCCAGAGGGTATTTGTCCTGTGCGCTTTTACATGGGATATTGAGGGCCCTTGACAAGTACCAGCCAATCAGCATTGGAGACCCCCGAGTGGATCCATGCTTCTTGAGTAGCATCAAAGACATTCCTCTGAACCATGAGCACAACATCAACATATAAGGTCCACATAGGAAAGGAAATAAGGTCCAACTCCTTTTGAAGATACCCCAATCATAATAGGAAAATTACAAAGGGCACCCAGATATATCTAAAAATGGAGAGGTGGCTTTGAAAGTGATAGAGAGGGTGGTATGGGGCAGGCACAGGTACGCTCAGCACTGAAATGCCTACTGACCTTAGACCCTACCTTTTAGTGTGGATCCCTAAAAAGCCTCACCTAATTCTGTTTAAATATTTCCTTGCTAAGCTTCCTTAGGACAAACACCCAAAACCTGAGGGCAAACCCTCCCTCAGTTTATAGAGGACTTGAAATTTTGTCATCTTGGTCCCCTTATGGGTCTCCTATGTGAATTCCTCTTCAGAGGAGAATTCCTCATCTCTGGAGAGGCAGATATAAGACAGAAGCAGAAAGTAAGCCCGGGAGTTTAAAATAAAAAGGAAAACAAAGTCCAAACAACAACAACAAAGCCCAGCAGCCCCAGTCCTCTGGACAAATCCAAGTATGAACAGACATCATGTGGACAGAAGGGTCTGTCCACCTGCAGTCCAGGCCAGCTTCCAATCTCTCTGCTACCTGACTCCCTCTCTCAACCCCAGTGTTCATGGGTGGGTTGCATTTGGTTTGAAAAGTGTTCCAAAACACAGAACATTTCACTTGAGTCGGACATGGATAAACAGAAACCTCAGTTGTCAATGAAGAGCCCAGGGAACATCTGAAATGAGATCTATGACACTTCGGGTCAGACAGTCTCTTACCGAGTCAGTTTGAGGCTCAGATTTCAACTCCATCTTTTAAGCAAAGTCCCATTCACAGGTTATTTCACTTAATCTTCGTGATAATACTTTGGGGTGCGTATCATCATTCCCAGTGCAGAGATGAGGAGACTGAGGCAGGAGGAATTAAACTGAAATGCTCAAGGCCAGAAAACGTTTAAATAGCAGAGTTGGGATTCAAATCCAGGTCTCCTAATTTCAAATCCAAGGCTCTTTGTATGACAGCACCATATCCTCCACCCTGTACTTTCCCGCCTAGATGCATCCTGTCCCAGTATTAGGACAAGTTGTCATTTTTCTGTGTGTGAGTCTCATGGTTGGCTCCACTCTGCTTTATCTAAGCCACTCTTTCTTCCCTACTTCTACCCCAGAAACAGTCAACCTAAAAATGAAGGAAGCATCCCCTTAAATTCTCCAGTGGAAAGGGGGGGAAAATGGTTTTCCGTTCCTTTCTTGGATTTACAGATAACAGCAGAGACACAACCCAGCCCCGGATTTCTGCTGCTATTGTCCTTTGTATGCTTTATTCTTCCACATACACCTCAATTTGCCCCAGAAAGAAACGGATATCTGATATGACAAGTGTATGGGTTTTTTTTCCTGGAGATCTGACTGTTCATTTTTTCCTTGGAAGGGCCAGAGTGTCTTTCAAAAGTTTCAGCCCTGGGTTTTTGAGAAACTTATCCGTGTGGCATGTCTGTCACTTTTCACAGTCCTCAAGTGAATCTTGGCAATTTTCACATAATGGCATTTGTTGACAGGTTGTTAGGGCTGACAGTGAATATGTTTGAAAAACTGTCAAGCTGGTGAAAAAAAATTAAAGAGAGAGCCTCCTTACATTTGAAACAGCATGTTAAACTGTAAGAACGTCCTCAAAATGCAGAGACCTCCACTTCTCATCAGGTTACATGCTCAAGAGTGACAGTCTGAGAAGGGAGAATCCCTAAAAATTAATGTCATCTTGTCACTTCAAAGGTCATACGGCACATTACCACTAAACTCTATTTATCTGCATAAAATTGAGTTTGCCTTTAATGCTCAATAACAGGTGAATGGAGAGAGGAGGCTCTGCCAATGTAGTCAATGTGATGCAAGGTGTTTAATTGGGCAAGCAGAACTGCCCAAGGAGTTGGCAGGGAGCCCTAAGATGTGGCATTGCAACTTAGTCAGTCACTTGGGCCACCGTTGTGGTTTACCTTTAATCAATAGGTTTTCCAGGAAGGAGTTAGCTGATGAGCAGTGACTGAGACAATGAATGGACAGAGTGGAACTGAACGTCAGTTCCCCACCAGTCTGACAAAAGAAAACCCACCATGTCCCAAAGGGTCATATTTATTGGGCATATCAGAGGTCACAGAGAATGACCAAGGGCCAACTACATGGCATTTTCTTATGGCCACTGAGATGTGGTAATGACCAAATCTGACCTCCAAATGCTCATGGTAGGGAGTGGAGGGGGATTTTTAAGTGCAGTCCTGGCCTAGACGCCATGTAACAACACATCTTCACCCTAGAAAGCTTGCCACCTGGCAGGAACTCAAGATAAGTACCTGAGTCATGAAATCAGAGTATGACAGAATAATGAAACGTCTAGAAATTAAGAGAAGTAATGATGTAGATCTCATTGTTGCCTCCTCTTGACTTGTTCAACTTTTGCTTGCTGAGATCTCTTCACAGCTGCTAGATGTATCCCTGAACTTCTGCAGAGACAATTCTGGCATTAGTTTCATCAGTTCTCCAAATATGAAACTCATTGTATTTGTTTGCTTGGTGATCATCAGCTGTTGCCAACAAACAGGTATATCAAAAAATCAGCTATTCCTAAATTACTTTAATAGTTGTATGTCCATAGGAAATGTTAGCTCTCTGAGACTCAGTTTCCTTGTCTGGAGTATGGACCAATGTTACCTGGATGGACTACTGCTATTTGCAATGATATTTGTATAAGTATCACATCAAGTCTGACACATTCTAGGTGCCAAAACATTTTCACATGGAAGACGTGGGTCCCTGGGCAGATGGAGGAGATCGAGGTCATAGAAATTTCTACCAACTTTGCTTTGTGCTTCAGATGGCTTTCTTTGCTTTTTCTCTAAAGCTAACCAATCTCCTTCCTAAAAACAGGATCTATCTCTAGCCATCAGTTTAGTTTCTACCAGGACCTCCAGATAATCTTGTGTCCAAGTGCATAGTAAACAACCCCTTTAATTCTTTAGTTCTCATTGGGAGCATTTCCACCAGGGCCTCCCTCCACTGGCTTTCATCTAAACAATATCCTGGACTTTGCAAGCTCTGCAAGATGTAGAGTTTAATCAACCAAGAGGTCTGAGGGGCTGGCAGGGCATCACGCCTGAGGGGTAGGGCTGCTCTCTCCTCCCCGCTGAGGGGAGAGTTTGTCGTTCCGGAGAGTCAAGTCCGATTTTACAGTGCTGTCTCTGAGATTACTCAGTGGGGTGGGCAGAAAGCTGACAACGGAGAGATCCAAAAGCACTGGGACTCGCCTTCACAGCACAAGGCTCCGGCTGGAGCAGAGGGCACAAAGATGAGAGAAAAAACCAAACACTTCTAGAGACAGCTAATAATAATAAAGAGAAATAAAATTTTTATTAACTGTAAAAAACACGCAGAAAAGTACACAAACCACAAATGTACCTCAAAGAAGTTTTATAAAGCACCTACATACTCTTATAACCAGATTAAGAAATGATTACAACCATGTAGAATGTGACCAGCTGCCTGGTACCTCTTGCTACCCCCCAGTCACAAGCCACTTCCTCCCCACTTCTACCACATAGACTCTGTTTGCTTGCCTTTGGACTTTACACAAATGGAATCATACCATATGTACTCCTTTACAACTGGCTTCTAACACTTAATGTGATTCTTGTGAGATTCAACCAAATTGTTACATACAGCAATAGTTGATTTTTTTTTTTTTCACAGATGGACTATCGACAGACATTTGAGTTATTTGGGGGTTTTGACAAATGTGAATAGTGTTTCCGTGACCACTTCGGCACATGTCCTTTGGGCTACATATGTATGCACTTCTATGGGGTGTATACCTAGGATGAAATTACTAATTGCAGGGTCTGCAGATGTTTAGCTTTAATGGAGAGTGCCAAAGAGTTTACCAAGGTGGCTGTGCCAGTTTATACCCCGACCAGCGGCAAATGAGTGCTCAGTCGCTTCACACTCTCCCCCGCATTTGGTGTCATTGGGCAAAACATGTTGGTCATTCCCCTGCTTATGAATAATAGCAACTTCTTACTGAGGTTTTATCATATACCAACTCAGAGTTAAGAAGTTTACATATTTAATGGGTCTAAATCTTTCAGAAGCAATATCCCCATAGCTTCTGATTAGGAAATTGATATTCAAAGAAATAAGGCTATTTGTTTAATGTCACCTAATTCCTGTATGAGAACTAGGTAGGATACAATCCCAGCCCTGTGTGACCTCAAAGTCTCTATTATTTCACATGATGCTATGTTCTTCTCAATCGACTCTTGATTAATTTAAAAGATTTTTTTTTCTTCCTGCAAAGATTTAAAAACTGACAGTCATGATGAAGTATCTTAGTGAGTTCAAGTTGCCATAATGAATTCCCACTAATGGGTTTGCTTAGACAACAGACATTTATTTTTCACAGTTCTGGAGATGTGGAAGTCCCAAGATCAAGAACACCAGCCTAGCTGTTTCCTGGTAAAGCTCCACTTTGTAGTTTGCAGATGCCTGTTGTCTCATTATATCCTCACATGAGAGAGAGAAAGAAAGAGGAAAGAGAGAGAAAGAAGAAAAAGTGTCCCTTTTTATCAGGATACTAATCCCATCATGAGGGTTCTACTTCCGTCTCCAAGTGCCATCATATTAGGGGTTAGGGATTCAATATATGAATTTTGAGGGGACACAAATATTCAGTGAATAGTGTAGTGTAATTGACCAAGCCACAAACTATTACTTATAAGGCAATGTGAAACTAAGCCATTAAAAAGGTGAAAATCACTGGGAAAAAGCATTCCACAATGTATGCAAGGGTGAACATGTTAATGGTTGGAAACTTCACTACTGTGTTTCAATGAAACAAGCTTTCTCTGAACCCTCTGAACTAGCTGGACCTGTGCTTTTGTATTTCTTTAACTGCAAACACAGAGCAGGACATGCTCAAGGACTGCAAGCTGGTTTTCTGGTATGAAGAAGAGATCTGAGTCGAGAAACAAAGGAATGCTGGTCCCACTGAGGTACTACGGGTGATTTAAAAGGGACATTTATTAACCTAGCAAGCCTCTTCTCATACCACCTTACACCAGTTAGAATGGCAAAAATTAATAATGCAGGAAACAACCAATGTTGGAGAGGATCTGAGGAAAGGGGAACCCCCTTACACTGTTGGTGGGAATATAAAGCCACTTTGGAAAACAGTGTGAAGGTTCCTCAAAAAGTTAAAAATAGAGCTACCCTATGATCCAACAATTGCACTACCGGGTATTTACCCCAAAGATACAGATGTAGTGAAAAGAAGGGGCACATGCACCCCAATGTTCATAGTAGCAATGTCCACAATAGCCAAACTGTGGAAGGAGCCAAGATGTCCTTCAACAAATGAATTGATAAAGAAGATGTGGCTCATATATACAATAGAATATTATTTAGCCATCAGAAAGGATGCATGCCCACCATTTGCATCGACATGGATGGAACTGGAGGAGATTATGCTGAATGAAATAAGTCAAGCAGAGAAAGACAATTGTCATATGGTTTCACTCATGTGTAGAACATAAGGAATAGCATGGAGGACATTAGGGGAATGAAGGGAAAACTGAAGGGGGGAGAGAGGGGGAGATGAATCATGAGAGACTATGGACTCTGGGAAACAATCTGAGGGTTTCAGAGAGGACGGGGTGGGGGGATGGTGTAGCATGGTGGTGGGTATTAAAGAAGGCAGGTATTGTAATGAGCACTGGGTGTTCATATGCAAATAAGGAATCATGTGACACTACACCAGAAACTAATGATGTATTGTATGGTAACTAACATAACATAATAATAATTTTAAAAAAAAGAACGTATTTCTCAAGATACAAATTAACCATAAAACCTTAGTACCCTCTCTTCCTAGCATTCCAGACTCCAGCACTGCCTAAAGCTCAAGTCTGAGCTTCTCCCCATTTGTGGACGTAGGGTCTTCACTGAAAACCAAAGAGTACTTATCTGTGGCTTCTTCTCTTTGTCTCAAGGCTATTTAATAAAGTTTTCTTCTGTAGCTCTGCTGTCTACCATACCTCTCTCTTCTCTCTTCATCCCCAACCCACTCTTTTACTCTAAAATCCCATCATGTAAGGGAGTCATAGATCTGTGAAACACGTCTTTAATGTAGCCCACGCTATTCTGAAAGCCCCTGAAAACCAAGTTTCTGTTGAAGATCTTAGATCTGGGTGTGAAGATGAACTAGAATTTAATAAATGATTTATAGCATCACCCTTAGAAGCATACACACACAGACACACAGAAGCGTTCATAGAAGCATCTATGCCTTTGAAAATAGAGTAAATAAAATCAAAGGAATACTGCAAGGACTAATAGAGTGATTTTGTGTATTTTTGTTTTAGGAATCAAAATATAAAATATGAGTCAAAAGAACAAGGTTGGGGGTGCCTGGTGGCTCAGTGGGTTAAGCCTCTGCCTTTGGCTCATGTCATGATCTCAGGGTCCTGCGATCCGGCTCTCTGCTCTGAAAGGAGCCAGCTTCACCCTCTATCTCTGCCTGCCTCTCTGTCTACTTGTGATAGCTTTCTCTGTCAAATAAATATATGAAATCTTTAAAAAAAAAAGGGGGGGGCAAGGTTAGTACCTACAGATTCAAAAGTAACAGAAATACAAGGAAATTATTTTCTCTTACCCACAGTTGCTGAGAATCCTTAGTTTCTGAGTTTAGCAACTTTAGATGTCACACAACATACCAAGAGTAAAACAAGACCTACTCAGTCTCCCCCACTGAATTCCAACCAAGGATTTGCATCTAAGATGTGAACCTGGGCAAGTAACTCATAATAACAGCTGCAAACCCTCAGGACTCTTTGAAGAACTAAATTCAGTATTACATACTAAACACTTAGAAGGCCCCTGGGCACTGAGTAAGTCCTCAATAGCTATCAGCCATCAATGATCATTAAGATCATTTTGATGATTATGATGGTGTCTCCATGCCGAGAGAGGAAGTCAACAAAGTGGAGATGACACCAATCCTAAAAGTAGAAAGAAAATGCACTTTTAGAAAAAAAAAAAATGTTAAATTCTTCCCTTTTCACTCTGGGTTAACTGTCAATTTCCCTATATGCTAAAAACACAAGAACTTGGTGTTAGTTGTTTGGATAGGCACAAGTAAGTAAAGAGGAATTTGAATCGTATGTACAGGGCAAAACTTGAAATGTTAAATCAACTAACAATGAAAGGTTTTGTTCGAAGCAACTGAGAGACAAACTAGGTGAGTCTGTCTGGCACCATCCTTGAAGAGAGGTAAAAGGGTCCCCAGTAGCTGTCGCTCACATGACAGTCTGTCTCAGTCTGCTAAGGCATCATAACTATTTGGCTGCAGCTTTGTAAGGCCACTCCCAGGCTTTTAGGTCATCTTAAAAGAAGAGATAGGAAGCATGTCTGCCACCTTAACACCCCTTTCAATGGGGCTTAGGATTAAGTTATGCCTCTGACAAGAACTTGGTGGGTAGATGGCTTTCCTAACCAGGCAATGTCTGAATCACCCAACCCCTACACTGGATTCCTTGTACCCAAATTTTGTAATCTCCCAGTGGATCACCAAAGAATTCATGCCACTTAGCTCTTGTCTACCACCTTAGTTCAGTTCAAGATATCAGATCTAAGAATTTGACATTCCTTCTAATATTGTAGGCTCTTTTTAAATATGAACGAATAACCTGGGACAAACTTTCAAGGAAAATGTCATTCATAAGTGACATATTCACTTTCTTTCCTCCTCTCCCCCTGGAACTTTCTCTCCTTTGCCTCTAGGTCCCAAGTGCCCATGCACCACCTGTTACCTGCCAATGAACCTCAAATCTGATAGTCCTATTCATCTGATGCTTCTTCCTGTATGAGGACCTATTACAAAAATAGTGATCCTTTAACAAAATACCCAGTGAGCCATTCTTTAGATTCATAAAGCCCTTCTAACACTCAGCTCTTCTGACAAGAGTTCTTTTATGTAAGCAAGCAGTGTCAATGAGATAAATTTACACTAAAGTCCTAGACTATATTACTGATCTGAGAGTATCTGCATTTTAAAAGGATACATGTTAAGGCAACCAAATCTTTCTTCCTGGAAAGAAAGGCAATATGACTATAGCCCTTCCAGGCTCCACAGAGGGATCATATTTATGGTGGAAACACCATTCTAGCATGTCAGATCACACACAGACTCCATCTGTCTTAGAAGTGCAACTAGGGTTTAGGCAGGTCATTGCGGCTGATTTCCTAGTTTCCTGCCACAGCAGAGTGCACGGTCTCCAAAGAGACCTTGTGGAAATGAGGAGAAGGACAGTACTTACAGAACCCCTGCATGGTACCAAGATGTACTATGTTGGTTAGATGCTATAATGTTGGTTAGATGTTTAAGGGTGCAAAGAAGACAGTCTCTGTTCTGGAACTTGTAAGGTTAACCCTGCCATCATGCCCTTACAAGGCTGGGAAGTCCATTTCTAGAATCTCCTTTCCCACACAGATTCAGGTTAGACTCTGCCAATGATGGGAATTTGCATGACATTTAGAAGTTGGCAGAGAAGCAGATGCCATTGTTTTAGGAACACTCTGGCAGCCTGATGTGACAGCTTCATAGACCTCTCTGTGACCTTCTACTGTGCAGGATGGCACTAGATACAGTGGTTCCTCTTCATTCCCAGGGGCTGTGACTTCTCCATTTGCCCCACTGTGTCAAGCCTTGGTTACTAGTGACTGTATTTCTGATCTTCTGGTTTCCAAATCATGAAAACTGGACTTCTCCCACATTCATGGATGCTAGGTTCAAATAGTATACTTTCTTTTCCCATAATACTTGTGGTGGTTCTGTTTTCCTGACTGATCCCAAACTAATACTATAGCTTTTCTTTTTCTTTTTTTTTTTTTCCATTTTATGGAAAATGAAACATGGCAGTATTTGCTAACTCCTCCCAGTAAAATAAATTTAATCCTCCTCATTTTCAATCTGGGCTACTCTTATGGGAGCAGGTTCAGCTGTATCCAGCAGAAGCAGCAGTGAGCTCCACAAGACAGACTAGATATGAGTCACATGAACTCAAAGACTAAGTGCCCACCTGAATATGGAGGTTATTACTATGTATGAGTTATTGTATGTAAGCTGAAGAAGTCCATGTAAATTAAGCATACATTTTATTTTTTTTTAAAGATTTTATTTATTTATTTGACAGAGAGAGATCACAAGTAGGCAGAGAGGCAGGCAGAGAGAGAGGAAGGGAAGCAGGCTCCCTGCTGAGCAGAGAGCCCGATGCAGGACTCAATCCTACAATCCTGAGATCATGACCTAAGCCGAAGGCAGTGGCTTAACCCACTGAGCCACCCAGGCGCCCCATTTTATTTTTTTAAAAAAGATTTTATTGCCTTATTTGAGAGAGAGAGAGCACAAGCAGGGGGGCTGGGAGAGGGAGAAGCAGGGTCCCCACTGAGGAGGGAGCCCGACCCAGGGCTGGATCCCAGGACCCCCGGATCATGACCTGAGTGAAAGGCAACACTTAACTGACTGAGCCACCCAGATACACCCAAGCATAAATTTTAGAGAGATATGTTTGTCATTATTATGAATTCCAATACAATGTACATCCATAACATTGACTAATTATTAACATTAAAATAGTAAATTGATATGTTTACTATCAGAAATAGACTAGAACTTGGGGAAGGCTATGTGTTCTCAGAGATATAAGGATTTCACTAAGCTGTGAGGAAGATGTACTAAAGCAGCACTATGTCCTGATTTCATGACCCTAAGTGGGTTTATCATTCTAAGCAAGATGCTCAGAAAGGAAATGTTAAACAGCTTGTGAGCCTGTTGTGAGCTTCTTGATTACTACAAAATCCTAAGTAGAAACCAAAAAATCAGGTGCACCGAGGAAATAATCTCTAAGCCTCTTCTATGGGATCAGAAATTTAAAAAAAGAAAGAAAGAGAGAGAGAGAGAAAGAAAGAAAAAAAGAAAAAGAAAAGAAAAGAGAAGATAGACATACAGACATTAAGGATATGGCCAGAATTTCTGAGTGATGATTATTCCTACAGCCCTAAAGTTAGAAAATGAAAGTATATTTGGAGACAGGAAATGGGAGAGGCAATTAATCTCTCACAGAATCTAGAAGGTTTATACAAGTCAGTAGGCCCTACTGACTTTGTATTCCATGCAGACAGTAATCTCTATAGGAAAAAACTCAAAAAATAGGAGTACTGCTGTTTATAGTTGATTCCATGACTTCAAAAGAAAATCAAATCCAGATCAGTTAAGATGAGGCAAGAGATACAGGAGAATGCTAGGGGGAGAAAAAGACTTAAAAAAAAAAAATTGCATATCCTTTAAATCTGTAATTTCACACGTGATAATATATCTTAAGCAAACAAGAAGGACAAAATATACATGTACACATACCAAGATACCTAGTGCAACATTATTTACTAATTAATAAGTTTTAAGGAGTTGAATGATGAAGAGGTTTGGAGTTTAGGGGTTCCTGGATGGCTCAGTCACTTAACTGTCTGACGCTTGATTTCAGCTCAGGTCATGACTGGCTCAGGTGGTAGGATGGAGCCCAAGGCCAGGTTCAGTGCTCCACAGAGAATCTCCTTGAGAATCTCTCTCTCCCTCTCCTTTCCCTTCCCCCTGACCCCTGTGCATGAGCTCCTGTACTCTCTCCCTTAAAATAAATAAATCTTTTTTTAAAAAAGAGATTATGACCTTATAAAACATTGATAGAAGACAACGCAAAACAATTAAATTAGAAATTAAACAAGAGGGACGCCTGGGTGGCTCAGTTGGTTGGACGACTGCCTTCGGCTCAGGTCATGATCCTGGATTCCTGGGATCGAGTCCCGCATCGGGCTCCCAGCTCCATGGGGAGTCTGCTTCTCTCTCTGACCTTCTCCTCGCTCATGCTCTCTCTCACTGTCTCTCTCTCAAATAAATAAATAAAATATTAAAAAAAAAAAAGAAATTAAACAAGAAAAAATGTTTATAAAATACACAATTTTTTTTTAAATACACAACATGCTTCTAAATAATCCATACTTCAAAGAAAAAAAAAACTATTAGGGAAACGAGGAAATATTTCTACCTGAATATTAATGAAAAACACAATGTATCAAAATGTGCATGTTGCACCTAAAGCAGTGTTTAGAGGGAAATTTGTAGCTTTAAAAGCTTGTATTAAAATATAAAATGATCTAAGATCAATGATACATTGCTAGTAAGACATTAGAAAATGAGAGCAAATTTAAATCAGGTAAATAAAAGGAGGAAAAGATAAAGACAGGAAATCAGTGAAATAAAAATCAATAATGAAAAATCAACAAAGCCAAAAGTTGAGTCTTCTAAAAAGATCAATAAAATTGAGCATTACTAACAAATGTGATCAAGAAAAAAAAGAAAGAAAACTATAAATTACCAATGTCGATAATGAGAGATGATAGAACTACAGACATTACAATGGCAGTAAGGGACTCTTACGAACAAATATATGGAATTTATTCAACAACACAAATGAAGTAGAAAAATTCCTTGAAAGACACAAATTACCAGAATTTAAGAAAGTAATAGAAACCTGAATCGCACTATTTCTATTGAAAAAAATGAATTCATAATTAAAAACATTACCACAAAGAAAATTCCAGGCCTTTTTGAATTCAATAATTAGTCTTACACAAATTCTTTCAGGAAATACAGGTGGGGTGGATACTTCCCATCTCATTTTATGAGGCTAATATAACCCTGATACAAAAAACACAAAAAGACAAAAAGGAAAGAAAATAAATTCAGTCCAAGTACCTTACTGAACAAGATAGAAAAACTCTAGTCAAAATATTTACAAAACATGGGTGTCTGGATGGCAGTTCAGCATAACTTCAGCTCAGATCATGATTCCAGCATCCTGGGATCAAGCCCTGCATCAGGCTCCCTACTTGGCGGGAAGCCTGTTTCTCCCTCTCCCACTCCCCCTGTTTGTGTTCCCTCTCTAGCTGTGTATCTCTGTCAAATACATAAAATCTTTTTTAAAAATTTACAAAGCAAATCCAGTAACTTATTAAAAGGTAATACATTATGATCAAATAGTCTCTATCATAAATATGTTAAAAGTGTCTTAATATTAGAAAGTAAATGAATATAACTGACCACACCCACGGTAAAAAGGAAAATTTGCTATAGTTAGTGATCACAATGGATTCAAAAAAGAATGTGACAAAGTTCAACGCCCATTCATACTTTAAAAAAAAAAAAAAACCCTCAGTACTAGGAACAAAGAAAAATCTCTCAATTGGATAAAAAATATCTATTATAAAAATAAAACTTACAAATAACATATAACATTAAAATAACATTATATGTAATAGTGAAAAGTGGCATTTTCCCCTAAGATGAGGAGTAGGGAAGGATTTTGGCGCTCAATACTTCTATTCAACAAGAAGTCCTAGCCAGAGCAATAATGCAGGAATAATAAAAGGTATACAAATTTGAAAGAAAAAAAGTTAAAATGTCTTTATTTTCAGATTACAATAATTGTGTAATAGAAAATCTTAAGTAATCTAGTTATTAGGTTTTAGAACTACTAAGGGAATATACAAAAATCCATTCTAATGTACTAGCAATAAACAATTACAAAATGAAATTCTAAAATTATACCAATTTACAACAGCAACAAAAATACTTACATGTAAATTTACAACATAGATGAAGTACACAATATGCAAAACTCATGAGGACTCTCATCCTTGAGAACTACAACACTGCTGAGAGAAACTAAGGAGACTCCCCAATAAATGGAGATAGATCACATTCATGGATTTGAGGATTCAGTACTTAGAGATACCAATTCTCTTCCAAACTGAACTCCATAGCTAACATAGCACCAATCAAAATCCCAGAAGGCGTTATTTTTAACAACTTAAAATCTAATTCTGAAGTTTATATAGCAATGCAAAGGACATAGATCTGTGCAGTATTGGTACTGAATGCACAGACAGATCAACGGAAGAGAACAAAGTCCAGAAATAGATAGATATGGTAGTAGGATTTTTTTTTTAAATAAACTTACCAGGGCGCCTGGGTGGCTCAGTGGTTAAGCCGCTGCCTTCGGCTCAGGTCATGATCTCAGAGTCCTGGGATCGAGTCCCGCATCGGGCTCTCTGCTCAGCAGGGAGCCTGCTTCCTCCTCTCTCTCTCTCTCTGCCTGCCTCTCTGCCTGCTTGTGATTTCTCTCTGTCAAATAAATAAATAAAATCTTAAAAAATAAATAAATAAATAAATAAATAAATAAATAAACTTACCATAGCAATTCAGTAGAGAAAGGAGGCTTTTCAACAAATGGAGCTAAAACAACCTAGTATCCACATGGTAAAAAATGAACCACAGCTTTTACTTTACTCCAAATACGAAAACCAATTTAAGACAACTCACAGACCTAACTGTGAAAACCAAACTACAAAAACTACTAGGAAACGACACAGACAAATATCTTCATGGCCTTGAAGTATATCGAATGATGAAAGTTATAATTATAAAAGAATAAGTTAGACTTACGCAAAAAGAAAGGGCACTGAAAAATATGTGCAACATTTTATTTATCAGATGCACCTCAATGAAGTGTTTACCAAAAAAGGGAGGAAATGTATAGATAAACCTCAAACTGAAAGAAAACATTTATAAAATATTTATCTGACAGTGGACTTAGATCCAGAATATATAAAAAAACTCTTACAAATAAATAAAATACAATGAACAGCTCAGTTTTGTATAACAGAAGGCTGGCAAAGGATTTGAGTAGATACTTTATGAAGGAAGACATTTGTATGCTCAATAAGCACATAGGAAAAGTATCCAGCATCAATAGTCACTAGGGAAATAACAAATTAAAACAAAAACTAAACACAAATTAAAACAAACCCAACTACTAGAATGGCTCAGATTTAAAAGCTTGACAGCTGCAGGTTTTGGCAAGCATGAAGCAACCATAACTCGCACATACTGTCGGTGAGTACATAAAATGGCACCACCACTTTGGTTAACAGTTTGGCAGTTTCTTATGTTAAACATATGCCTACCTTATGACCAAGAAATCCCAATCCTAGCTATTTACTCAAGAGAAATGAAAACAAACATCTGCACAAAGACCTGCAAAACAACACTCATAGCAGCTTTATCCATAATCGGCCATAACTGGAAAAAATGTGAATATCCATTAGCAGGTGAATTAATAAATAAAATCGTGACATATCCATGCAATAAATGCTCTCGGCAATAAAGAGAAATGAATTATTGACACACATGCCACCATGGAAGAACCTGAAAAGCAACATGCTGAATAATAGAAAGCCATAAATTTAAGAGTATATACCATAAAACTGCATTAATAGGAAGTCCTAGAACAAGAGAAAAAGTAATCAATGATGAAGAAGTCAAGACAGTGGGTGCCTGTAGGTGACAGGGATTAGCTAGAAAGGGCATGCTTTCACGCCTTCACTTTCTGCAGTGCTGTTAATATTTTTACATCTCGATTGGGATGACAATTAGAAAGGTGTACGCATTTGTCAAAACCCATTGAAGATAACTCACTTAAGATATATGTTGATGTATATGTTACCTCCAAAATTTCTGAAAAAGGTCTGGCAGTGAGTGCCCCAACATCAAAGATTTCACAGGAATGTACAGAGATTGTGTGCAATTGATCTAACAGCCTTTAGCTGCAGAGTGGAAGGAGTTTGAGCCTCAATTCCCGCACTTGGAAAATAGTAATTCATATCTTAAAAGATTAAATGTTATAATTCATATAAAGTGTATAGTATAATGGCTAACACGAAGTATGCATTCAATAAACATTTATTTCTTTTTCTTCCCTCGTGTGGCTTTATCTTTAAGCCCACCTTATAAATGTGGGTTGTAGATTGTATCTGTCTTTAGAACAAAATTATTCTTGTTGTCACTGGACTAAAGGAATAAAACAATTGCCAGCATACTTGATGTAAAAACAATATAGCTCTTGTATTTGAACATTTTCCCATCAGTAGGACTCAAACAAAATATACATTAAAATAAAGATCATAACCAGCTACAATCGTAAATGAGCTAACAATTTTTGTTAAAAAAAAAATGTGTCCCCCTTAATTCATTCATTCAGGAAAATAAGCTGTACAAAAGTCAAAGGAAAGAAGGAAAGAAGCCTTTTCATTCAGTAAAGAAGCCACACAAAAGCCAAAGGAGTCAAAGCACTGGGAAACAGAAATTTCTTCATACCCCAGGAACAAAAATTAATTTTAGCATCAGCGAGCTCCTCGGACCACAGATCTCCTTAGCTGCTCTACTGTGGTGGTCAAACCCCCACTGAGAAGATACTGTTACAGGGCACAGTGGAGTACTGAAAAGATCACAGGTTCTGAAGTCACACAAACGATGAGTTCAGTGTCATTTACAGACTGTAGACCATGTACAAGCTATGCAACAATTGTGTTTGTTTTCTCATCCATGTACTATTCCCTCAAACAATTAATCCCAATAATGTATGCTGACTAAATGAAAAAAATAAACAGATGGAGATATAAAGTAGGCTCTTCATGGCAGTAGCAGGGTTACATGAAATAATGCGTGTTTAAACACCCTAAAAGTCCTCCGCCTTGGGAGTGTCACACACCACTCTTTCTTACTTATTTCCCTGTCCAAATGGGTACGTCAGTGGGAATGCTTCAGAGATCTACTAACATGCTGATACAAATCCCTGGCTCATGACACCGTGTTTAAGCTGCTTGGGAAGTAACCGACACATACACAAACACATCTGGAATTATCTCAGAAAACCAAACTACATCCTAAAGAGAGCTGGAGGACAAAAGCAACTTGGGATTCACCAGTCAGTCTGCCTCCCTCTCAGTAAGCTGCTGCTTTCTGTTACAGGAAGTGTGTCTCACCAATGACAAGTGTTGGCTCCCCAAAATGTGCCCGATGCCTGGTTAGCATGACTCACATGGAGCACGCGGCAGAATAATCACTGACGAGCGCTCCAAGATTTGCTCATAAAATCAGTAATTTTTTTGTCATTCATTGCCATTAACAAGTAACTTGTGACCTAATAAATGTCACTATCCATTTTCTTTAATTAAAATAATAAATATTATGCAGTGACACAGATTGGCATTTATGCCTTCATTTCTGTGACGTGGGATTTATAACCAAGGCTTTTTTTGAGGGATTCCACAAATAAAGGTTATTAAGCTGCCACAAGATGAACACAAGCTCAGGTTAATGAACTTGGACAAGGAAGGGCAGTGATGGATGAAGCCCTCATGCACAAAGAGAAGGGAATTCCCACCCAAAGTAAGAAGCATTATTGGGCTGACAAAAATGTATGTTCCATCCTTCCCAGAAGAATCTCTTCTTGCCTCTGGCATTCTGCTCTTGCTCAGAGTTGACACATGAATCCAATGCTCCTAGCCTGAGATCCAGCCTGGCCCAGCTCCATCTCCAACTGGTCTGATCCTGGAAATCCAGCTCAGGGAAATGGACCCAAACTACCCTTATGGGCAAATATTCCAAATGTTAACCGTTCAAAGCCTCCACAAAGCACTAAATGAAATGGAATTGCACCTCTGCATCTGAGATTTACCTCTGTGGATTTAAACCCACCTCAGGATGGTAGACACCTCAACTCATGTTCCACCACAGCAGTGCAGAGCCGTGAGAGGAGCCAGGCCAGCTGAGTGCTCCCCTCAGTTAGAGCACCAGGCTCCCCGTCCGCCTTAGCCTCTAGGTCCCAGCTGTCATTCGAGGTTGTGGCCAAAGAGCTTTTGTCTAGTTGAGACTAAGTTAGAAATCAGATTTCTCAACAGCTGGGTATTTCAAAGAAAGGCAAAGAAACACAGCGATCTCACCTGGAGGAGTGAGACTTTGGAAGTGGTCCTAGTTGAGTTCAAGTTTTGGCTCTATCACACATGGGAGAAAATTGACACATAGCAACTCAACAAAAATTAGTTCCCAACACAGGGAGAAAGCTTTGCCTTCCCATCCCTTCAGTGCCTCAGGTGAGCTAAAATAGTGTATATAATAGTGTATTTAATTTGTACATGTGTCAATTACATATTGTTAGACAGATATAATATATAATCATATATTTTTAAAAGCATACACACATAAGTTCTTGATTTCACCTATGCATATATTACAGTTTATGTATTCTTAATGTAGTTTTTCACTTACGGTACAAACAAGATGGATTTACAAGCCCAAATTGATGCCTACTTAAGCATCAGCAAGGAGGAGTTCCCAAAGTAGAAAACCTTCCCCCACTAAAGGGCTAGCTAGTATAACCAGGATATAGCAATGCTCTGGGACACATAGACAAGAATCCTTCCCTTCTGAATAATGCTTGGGCCATCCTTGCCCTCCGAGACTCTGCTTCTCTGTCTTCCTGCTTCCATAGTCTAAGAGGTGACTACCCTCCAGCTCTAGAGACTCATCTCTTCTTTGGATATTGAATATTTTAAACCAGATTTCAGATCAGATCTGTATTAGATAATAATACAAACCTCACAGGTTCCTCTTGGGGATTTACAAAATGATGAGCAGATAACAGATGATGAATGGATGGATGGGGGGTGGGGAGGTGGATGGACGAACAGACGGATGGATGGAAGGATGAGCAAGAGGCTCCCCAAAGTGCCTGTCACATAACAGGCACTTGGTAATTTTAGCTTTTATTTTTATTATGATTAAGGCAACAACAAATTTACACTTTTCTGTTCCGGTCCATGACATATTGATTTCATGGTTAACTCTCCAGAGTAATCTACCCTTATATCTCAATGCTCCTGGCAGTGTCTGGGACTTATCACATGCAGGGGTAGCATCAGGGAGATGTAGATTGTAAGGTAGACCTCTTAGGTCACTAAAAACACTGAAATTTCATGACTTATGACAGAAAGCTGACCCTCGTGAGGCAGCTGTTACTGTTCTAAAGAACTTCCAAAGCCCCAATTTTTTCTTCCAATGATTTTGAGCCCATATACCAAGATAATGCCAATCCCATTTTCTACTGACAACCTTTTGGACACTTGAAGCACTTGCCACAGCACTGAAGGCTGAGTCTAGTACATGGAAGGTTTATTCATCCCTGAGATGAAGGGGCACTAGCCTGTTAAACACTTCCTCTTGTTTTAGTGTCGAACTTCCAGCCAACACGTTTCTATCACAGATGTAAGCCACGTTGAAACCAACATCCCTCTCCTAAGATTCTCCTAAATTTCTGCTTTCTGGCTCTGAATCATTCCTTTCCTTTATCTTTTTTTTTTATTATTTAATTTTAATTTTTTTTTCAGTGTTCCAAAATTCATTCCTTTCTTAGGTATCTCCAGTTTTGCTTCCTTGCTGTTACCTAAATTAGCACTTGGGTTTCCTTTTCTTGTCAGTGTTTATAAGTAAAGAACATAGCCAGTGTCGCTGCGTCCATGAAAATAAAGCGTAAGCAGGCAGGTGAAAGGGCAATGCTCCCTCTCTGGTCTCAGCTCTGAACAAGGGCTTCAAATTCATCCTTAGGCAAAACTGAAAGTTACTGCAAATCACGAAAGCCAAGGATTGATGTCATGGCCAAAACTATGGATATGAAATACATGAAAGGCTAAGGAACTTGTGTTTGGAGCTAATAGTGGTATAATTCAGAGAGATGTAAACCAGAAACATTATATTTTTTTTTCTCCAGTCACTGCCCTGCACTACAGTTTATTTTCTAACTGTATTCTTTTAGTAAACTTTGGACTAGATTCCAAAATCTCATGGTAATTTTCGGTACTCTAAGTCCAGGCAACCTTGTGACTCCAAACTCACATCTACTTTGAAATGCCCTCCAATTTGTTATCACCAGCTTGGTCTTGTAACTCTTAGGGAACTAGGAGGGGAAGTGTTTTCATTTTTACTCCTCCCCTCCTAGCACTTTGAAGGGAGGGAAATCCAAATGCTAGTTTAAAGGTATCTCCTCCCTGGAATCGAGAACTTGGAGGAAAATGGTCACCTGCCTGGTGGCTATGAAGTTACTGTCACTCTGTCATTGTCTGAGGATTCTGTTGGCTACCAACGGTCTTTACAATATGGTGATCTCCTTCCAGAGGAGTCCTGGTCTTCTGGGATGGTAGACAACTTCACCCTGACCCTGTCAATCACCAAGGACCCTAAAGATGGGAAGTTTTGTTCCCATTCAACCACACCCATGATCACGTCCCTACTCAACCCATCTAAGAAGAACAGCACCACAAGCCTGCTTCTCTAAATCCATCCTCATTCACATGGAGTCAAAGAACTGCTGAGTCTCCTTCTGTGCTCTCTGAGGGTCACAAGGGCCTGGAAAGGGGTAGTTTTCTCATCTCTTTTCCCAGGCATGTCCTGACTTCAGAAATCTCTAGGGAAGAAGCATCAGTCCCTTAGTCCCTGTGTTCAGACACACTCCCAAATTCCAGGGACCATATGTCAATAACCCCAAGAGTGCCCTCACCATGCTCCACTCTGACAAAATGGTACCACCGAGCTGGGCCTGAAGGTTCCCAATACAGTCATCATTCAATGGCTATGACATGCCAATTTCCACTTCTTTAAAGCATCCCCAGTCTACAGAAGTGATGTCCCTGAAGACATTCCCTTACTTGGCTTTGTGGGGAGCAGAAGGAAAAAAATAAAAAATTCTTCAACTTTAAGCCAACAACTCATGACTCCGGTACTCCCCCGCACTGACCTCCATCCCCAGACTTCTGCTACTTTAGACTAGTGGAAGAGACAGTTCTACAAACTCTCGGAAAGCAGGGGTGGAGTCAGGGTCCAAAAGTGAGTGTCTAGCCCCAAATCCTGACAGCTCTCTGGAATGGACAGTTTCCTTAGCATCCGTGTTTCTAGCTCCAAGGCAAAAGGGAAACCCTCCCTTACCACATCTTGCAAGAGGAGTGTGTCCAGCCCTTCTCACAGTTAACATGCATACAAATTACCTGGGGACCATGTCACAGTGCATCCGCTCATTCAGCAGGTGCAGGGTAGATCCTGAAGTTCTGCACATCTCACCAGCTGCTTGGCACTTATGCTGCTGCCCTGAGTCTACAAGTCACGCTTCAGCACATGGGTTTCATTTTCTTTGCTGTTTTTAAGGCCTGGCAAATCCCTTTATTCTCAAAGTCTCAAACTCTCTGGTACCTAATGTTGACCAAGTGTTTCATGTAGGGCAAAGACTGTGCTAAGTCCATCACATGCATTATACCTGAATTCTCTCAAAAACTTCCTGAAACACCTAGAAATCTTCATATCAATTTTAAAGATGGGGAACCTGGTCCTTAGAGGGGCTGGGCCGCTAGACTTGTGCTTTAAGGCTAGCAGCTGGCGTAGCTGTATGCTCCTGAACACCGGTCAGAAGAAGGCAGGCTAAAAAGAAAGAAAGAGAATATAGCAAAGACATTGCAATGAGCAACTGGAGGGTACAAGGAAACTTCATTAAGTGATGTTTACATCGGAAGAGGATGTCCCTGAGCTGATCATCCCTCATAGGAAAATTGCAATATTGAGCTCCTGAAATAGCCTGAGACATGTTTAAGCATGGATTTACATCATGAACTCCATCACTTTCCTCTTCCCTCATTTACGGCTGCCAAGTTCAAGCAACCTCTTCTATGTCGAGGGGGACCCCATGAATAATAGATAGGTCATTTTTAACTGTCAACAACATACCTTGTAAATGGTGTATGCAGGCTTTTAAATAACCCAGCAAACCATTCTTCTGGCATCATTTTTATACCACACTTTGCAACAAAACTAAAAATTATCTGAAAAGAAAGCACGTGGTTTAAACTACAGAATCACACTCACCCACACGTTCTTGTCTGCATTGAATATTTCATTGGGTTTTGCTTCCCCCTCCTCTACCCTGATAACAACCGTCTGCTATAGAGACAACACAATTAAACTATTTCAGCATTTTCCCTCAGTTAAATAGGCTCATCTTTCCGTGTGACAGTTAGTTTATGGAGTCAGAAAGGGACCGCTGCCATTCATTCCTACTTGTAAGTGACATCGGGATGATTAAGAAAAACAAACTGTTTCCTTCCAACAAGACCCTGGCTGGTTGTGGGTTTTCACTGCTCCTGGTTTGGACAAGGTGACATGAATTTCCCATTCTCTTGTGATGAAAGGGCATTTATCCTGAGACAAAATCTTGTCACAAGTGCTCATGCCTCCACACGAAGTAAATCTTTAAGCCTATTTGTCAGGTGATACAAGAGTGTCAAATCACTGAAAAACCAACTCTGTGGCTACCCCACAATCCATCAAAAAAATCCATCAACTCCTCAAATGCCAGGCACACCAAAACTGAAATATAATTCCTAACATAAGGAAATGAAATATTCTTGATTACCTTCTCTTGAAATGCTTTTATTTTGGAAAATTTCGGACATATGCAAAAGTACACAGAATACTGTAATGACTTCCAATCCTATCCCCTTTGATAATTGATCAACTCAGAGAAATAATGTTTATACTAGGCTTACTTCCTCCCCACCTGTGGATCTTTGTGAAATAAATGTTGGACAGTCTATCATTCTAAGCTTTAATGTAAATTATCTTTAAATATGATTCTAATACGGTCTCTCATCTCCATCCCAACTACCCTGTTTTTATTCACACTTTCCTGTTTTAAGCCACCAAGTTTGTGGCATACTATCACAGCAGCCATGGGAAATAAATACACCTACCCTGGACAATTACCACCTCCATGTCTTCTACAAATCAGGACTCTGCACCCCGCTGACTGCTCTGAAGATGAAGACCATAAATCTGCCTATGGAGCCTCTTCATCTGACCCCTTCAACAGCTCCCACTGTTGTCAGGATATCACTTGGACCTCCTCGGTGGTCTGCTCCGGGCCTGCCTTTCTAGCCACATTTCACGCCTCTTCCCACCCCTCAGATTTGAAGTCTTCATACTCCAACTGAGTCAACCAGTTTTCTGCCCTCACTCACGCCTGCCTCTGTCCCTCTGCTATTTCTTTTGCCTGGAGCAGCACTGTGCAACAGAAATATAACTAAAACAAGGCACGAATTAGGAGAGTCACACGTGTGATTTTAAATTTTGTGGGGCCCCAAGTCATGATCCCAGGGTCATGAGATTGAGCCCTAAGTCAGGCTCTACACTGAGTGTGGAGCCTGCTTAATATTCTCTCTCTCTTTGCCTCTCTCTCTCCTTTTCCCTCTCTCTCTCCTCTCCCTCTCTCTTTCTCTCCTCCTTCTCTAAAATAAAATAAAATAAAATAAAAATGTACAATTTTTTTAAATGAACAAAGAAAATCCACTTCAATAATATATTTCAGTTAACCCCAAATATCCAAAATGTTATCATTTCCACATACAATCAATATAAAAATGTTATTAAGGAGATACTTAAAGAGTTTTTTATGGGGAGAGGTACTAAGTCTTCAAAATCTAGCATATCTTATACTTACAGCACATCTCAATTCAGGTGACTAGTGTTACTATATTTGACCGTGCAGAATGCCCCTAATCCTTCTTTTTTCCAACTTTGTGAAATACTATCCGTCCTTAAAAATCCAGCTGAAATATTATCTTCCATGGGAAACCTTCCCTGACTATGTCCTATTTCCTACCAATTAAATCAATTAGTCCTTCCTCAACCCTGGACCTTGGATATATTACTATTTATGTGCTTTGTTTATTTAAAACAAATACACTTTGTTGTATTTAATTGTGGCATGTGTGTCTCTTCTAGACTAAGAGCTCCTCACAAACAAAAACTTGCTCGCCAGAGTCCCTAGTCACCCAATCTTTGCTCTTTCCCCTCATATCAGCCTTCTAAAGTCTGATTGGTGGGACTTTGATTATAATACAGAAAGCCTACTGGTTTCACCAGGGAAAAAGAAAAAATGCTCTGGTCCAGCAAGAGGGAATGGTGGGCCCTCAAAAGTAGGAAGGGGAAGTACTAAGAATGGAGGATGCATGAAGAGAGCCAATCTGACAGCACTCAGAAGAGTACATAACACCAAGAAACAATATGGGTGAATACACCAAGACATATTTCTGACTCTGCTGAAAGAGAACGGGTGGAAACACGAGATGGGCACCAGAGGTTGTCAGCTGGATAAGCTAAAGGAACATCAGTGGAAGGAGAGATGCATAGAGCCAGCTTTCTATTCCTTTATTTTGGGCCCGGCCAGTGTGGATGGGCTCTGTTCCCATGTGTTGAGGAGCTGATGACCAGACCATAAAATGTCGTCAACTTCAACGCTAATATTGTCCAATCCTTTAACACATCAGTAGGACCCTGTTACAAATGGGGAACCTGGTCATGGCATTCGACCTCCCTAAAATAGGCACAATTACTGATAATCTCTGTTGTGCAGATGAGAAAACCGAGGTACAAAAACATCAAGTTTCCTATAAAGGCCACATCTCTCAGAAGCATTAAGACAAAGGCTCATAGCCAGACAGTCTGGCTCCAAAACCCACTTGCTCCACCCTCTCTACATAGAAAATGGAGCTGAGCATTTCTAAGACAGAGAACTTGCTTCTCAGTGCCACCCTTACTAGTTGCCAGCCTTAGGCATCACATAAACTCTCCAACCCTCAGACTTTCTTATGCCTAACCTGGGATACGAGGAGTGCCCACCCCAGAGGTCACTGTGAGGAAAAACAGACTCATGGCACACATAGCAGGCACTCAAAATTGTACTTATTTGTATGGATCAAGAATCTGTCTCTGGAGAAACCAATTTAAATCCGCTAAAAGGAAAACAGGAATTCATTGGTTTGTGTAATGGAAAGTCTAGGGTAGAAGGCCCATCACAGACAGCTGAATTAGAAGCTCAAATAATTTCATTAGAACTGGGATGTCTCTTTCTCTCTATTTCTCAGCTCTTCTATTCTCTGAGGTACCTTGTTTCACATCGTGATTCCCAGAAATTCCAAGCTTACGGCTATAGCTTGGAAACAGCAGGGAGAAAGAACATCTCTTTCTTAACAACTATGGCAAAAGGCACAGAACCAAGTCTCATTGGCTTGTCTTGGGTCACCAACACTTCCCTGAGCCAATCCCTGTGATGAAGGGAATGGATGTGTTGATTGGCTAACCCCTGGAACCAGTAGGCCAGGGTTGGCTCCAACCAAATGAGAATAGGTAAGCATGGGGTGTCTTGCTAAAGGAGAAATGAGGTGCTGTGACCAAGAGAAGGAAGAATGGATTCTGGGCAGGCAAAACAACAGATGTCCATGCACCATGCATATTTTCAGTGTTCTCATGTTCTAAACAGACAGGTTTCCCTGGCCTATTGCCCAGCAAAGATGGGTTCCTCCAGCCTGCGTCCATATCCAGGCTGTTTTACAGACTTCGTCAAGCCCTAAGAGTGCATGGGTCCCATGCTTCCTCTCAGCTACTGCAAAGCTCAAATTAGTCACTCCATGGGCCCCTTCCGAGGCATATCAGAGACCAGCTGTGCAAGGACCTGTCACCTTCTTGTCAGAGAAAGTTTTCTGTCCAAAGAACTTTCGTCATCGCTCCTTTCTCAAGTAGCTGGATGTCACTTGAAGAGACAGCTGAAGTCACTCACAATGGCTGGTCTCAAATCAGCGCTCACTGGCCTTGTCAGTGAAAGCCTCACCCCGCAGCGAAAACTGTCACTGATCATGTTTAGATATGTACGCGGAGGTATTAGATTAGAAGAGAGAATGCACAAGATAGGAGTTTAAAAGAGGCCAAGTTGCAAGGGAAATCTTAATAGGAAGAAGCGAGGGCTTACGGTGGGAGATAGTGGGGAGTATCTTTTTCCAAAACCCAATTTATACTGCCCGACAAAACCAGCAAGTGTGCACGTGCGTACACACACACACACACACACACAACAATACCTACAATGTATATACAATGGAGGATACACGCGCCACTGACAAACATGCTTTATAAACACCTGAACCTTCACAGGACACCAGTTAGCCGTCACTTTATCCAGATTATTATGGGTAATTTTCATCTGCATATCAAAACACAGCTAAAATAATATTGGAAAATAAATATTCATTCAAGAATTTGATTATCTTTTGGAGAAATAAAGGAGAAAGAATCCACATATTAATCCAGTTACATTTGTTGCCTTTCACTGCCTATGTTCTTTATTTAGGGCAGGGTTTCTCAACTCAGCATCGCTGACATTCTGAGCTGGATACTTCTTTGTTTGGGTGCAGGTGAGGGCTGCTTGTGCGTGGTAGAATGTTTAACAGCCTCCCTGGTGTCTACCCAGTAGATGCCAGGAGCACTCCCCCAGTCATTGCCAAATATCCCCTTGGGGTAACATTGCCCCTTGTTGAGAACCACTAATTTAAGAACTCTAATAAATGCTACCTTCGATATCACTATGGTGGAATAATTGACTAATTATTAATTAATATGCATTGGTTGGGGATAAATGCTGTGCTTCATTCTTGGAGAGCTTTATTTTGGAGTTCTGTTTCTGCTAACAAGGTATTTGTGATTAAAACACTGATTTCATCCATAGTATTTAGGTGGCTGACAATCATTTCTATAATTGTTCTGCCCGGACTCTGGGAAAGAGCAGCATCAGAACATGGGGCTTTCAAAGCCAGCAGACTGGATGTGAATTCCAACATGCTACTGATTGACTGCACAATTTGGGGCTAGTTTCTTAGCTTTTCTATATTGGAGTTTTTGCCACTAAAAAATGGAAATTTTAGTAGTTATCCCAAAGGCAAGTTGAGCATTTTATAAAAGGTGATTATGTTCAAAAAGGTACTAACACACAATGGATGCTCAATAAATGTTGCTTTACCCAAAGAATGTGCTTTGCTTTCAAAGTGTCTTGCCCTACGTTTGAAAACAAGTCCAGGCTTCCTATGTGAGGGTGATTAATCTAGCTGAGTAAAGGGGAATGATAATACTGCTCTGTTTATATAACTTTCTGCTTTTCATGGAGGTTTTTTGTTTGGTTTTTTTTTTTTTCAAGATTTTATTTGTTTATTTATTTGTCGGAGAGAGAGCACGCACACAAGCAGGCAGAGCCGTAGGCAGAGGTGGAGAGAGTAGCAGGATCCCTGCTGAGCAGAGAGCCCGATGTGGGACTCGATCCCAGGACCCTGGGATCCTGACCTGAGCCGAAGGCAGCAGTTTAACTGACTGAGCCACCCAGGAGTCCCTTTCATGGAGTTTTTAATTGTCTTTTTATTCTCCAATGATCTGTCTTTATCAAATCCTTAAATGTTTCTGGTGTCTCAAGAAAGGATCAAAGACTTTCTCCTCCAAATATCTCTTTTCTGGAGACTTCCACCCTTCTGTTTTTCTCTCAACAAATGCCGTGGTGGAAACAAACTCTTTCTTTTTTTAGTTAAATATTTTTTTTTCAGGTTCCAAAGTTCATTGTTTATGCACCACACCCAGTGCTCCACGCAATGCATGCCCTCCGTAACACCCACCACCAGGCTTCATAACTCATTTAAGTTGGAGTCATTGTTCCTTAGATTCCTTGTACCCCTAGGCCCAATTTACTGGTGTGTATCCTGTGGGAGAAGCTAGAATTTTAATGCATATACAACTGTGAGAATTGTAAAGATAAATCAAGCTGTATAAAATATAAGTACACAGTCCTGAAGCCGAATTTTTAACAAATGGATCCAAAAAATCACACATACAAGTAGTGCTCACTATAAAATCATCACCATAGGAGGCCACACTATTTAAAAGGGTGCTTCCATGGCTGAAACCGCATTTATCCTTTCCTTGGAATATTCTTTCCAAGTTGCATATTTTAGAAACCTTCACGAAGGAAGAACAATCTGATGTGAGAAACAACCAAAAGTTCCAAAAACCAAGTGTGATGAAGAATGAAGGTGTAAGCCTGGAACCTTCCTCTGTGATGGGGAACTAGTAAGGTTACATCCCAAATTTCCTCCCACGGTCCTCCTCAACTGCGGGACACATCCCTCCACTCTTTAAACAAATTAAAAAGATGAAAGGAGTCACATAAAAAGCATAAATTTTCTTTTAAAATTTGTGTTTGCTTTAAAAAAAATTATTTGCATGCTATTCCATAATTTTAATATCAACATTTTTTTCTGACTTTTTTGAATCACATGTGAAGTCAGAAAAGATACAAAGTATACAGTATCATATAACCTTTCCTGTAATTCTTGGCAGGAGTCATAACCCAGATTAAAAAACCCAGGGCTAGGAAGCCAAGGGAAAAGCAAAAGAATAATAGAAGTCTGTGCACAGAGTCCAGCTATCAGAGCACGGGAATTTGTAGAGGAGCTGGTCGTTCTCTACCCGGACTCACGCCCTTGGGATATCATACACTGTAATGGCTTTAAAAATGCCATCTACTTCCTGGGAACTCCCGACTTTGTGTTTCGGCTCTAGCTACTCAACACGTCTAGCTGGAATCCTAATTAGACAGCCCACATACAACATGTCCAGAAGCAACACCCAGCCCGCCACCCCAAGGCCTGCCCTGCTCAGAACCTTCCCCACCTCAGTTGATGGCAGCCTATCCCAACAGTTGCTCACGCCAAAAACCTTGGAGTTTTCTTTTTCCTTCTCTTTCTCTAATACCTGAAACCCAGTCTAGTTGGTCCTACCTTCAAAATGTATTTGGAATCTCCTTGCATTTCCCGACTTCCTCTGCTGCCGCCCTGAACCAGCCCATCACCCTGTCATCCTCTCTACTCTAGCCCTGTCACTGTTGCCTAACTTCGACCTTTGTCCCTCTGCAGAAGCTCCTTGTTATAGCAACCCGAGCGGGCCATCCAAGACCCGAGTCAGACTTAAGTCCCTCCTCGACGTAAAACGCTTTGCTTGTGCTCTGTTCGCCCATGCCCCTCAGGGTAAATAAAATCTACACTCCTTGGAGGACCTTTTCGCTGGCCTAACTGCTCTTGGCCTCTCCTGCCTCGTCCCCTCTCATCTCCGCCATCACTGCTCCCTCCAGCTACTGCCCTCCTTCCTGTTCTTGGGACACACCAACTACACTCTTGCCCTAGGACCCTAGGCCACTTGGGGGCTGCTCTCTTTACCCCAGTGCTCTTCCTCCAGGTGATGCATGTCCATCCCCCTCACCGATTTCCTGTCTTTGCTCAAGTCTTCCCTTTTTTTTGGAGGCCAAGCTGACCATGCCGTTGAAAATTACAACTGCCTCCCACCTCTGATCTCCGCTCTGCTTTTTCTTTCTCCACAGCACTGATGCCTAATTTACTTAGTTTACTGATCACTGGATGTCTCCCCCATAGACTGCAAACTCTATGAGGGTAGTGGTCTTTCTTTATGGGCATATCCCAAACATTTAGAATGGTACATCAAACACAGCCAATGCTCAATGCATATGGGAAAAAAAAAAAAAAACACTGAATGGTTCCACTTTTGAGATTGTCTCTAGAAGTGCCCCCATACCTAAACACGAGATGGGCGTGTTGAAGATTTGGGATGAAGATTTGGGATGGGTCAGATAAAAACAATGGAAGGTCAAGGAAGCCAGGCTAACAAAGCTGATGCTGAAGTGACTACACACAGAGTCACCACTGAGCAATACCCCTACCAAAATTGATAGAGGGCTTAGCAGTTCCCACAGAAAATGTGGAGCACAGGAAAAGAGGGCTGACATGAGGAAATGAAGATCACAAGAATGACTATAAGTGCACTCAGAGGGGAGTGAAGTGTGGAGTAGAGATGGGGTTATACTTAGAAAAGCCATTTCCAACCAATTAAAAAAAACACCAACAAATTACAGTGGTAGACCGAAATAAAACATAATCATAGATACATCAAGGGAAGTCCTAAAAGTATTCTGAATTCTCAGTGAAAGGATGTATAATTGGAATTGAGTATTTTCAGAGCATAAAACATAAATACTCATATAAAAAATTCACCTTAAATAGTGATCAAAACATGCTGATTGAAACAAAAATATAATAGGAAAGCCTGGGTGGCTCAGTCAGTTAAGTATCCAACTCTGGATTTCAGCTCAGGTCATAATCTCAGAGTCCTGGGAACAAACCCAGCTTTGGGCTCTTCCCTCAGTGAGGAATTTTCTTAAGGATTCTCTATCTCCCTCTGCCACTTCCCCGGCCCTCTCTCTCCCTCTAAAACAAATTAAATCCTAAAAAAAAAAAAAAAAAAAAAACCATATTTACATATCATCATATGAAAAACTTAGAACAGTATACAGTGGTTTGGAGAGTATAGTAAGGCAGATATCTTCATCTCAAGGTAAAATAGAAATTAGACTAGCCTTTCTAAAGACATTGATAAAATGAGTTGAGACCTTTAAATCATTAAAATGCTTTGGTCAGGAATTCTACTTTTAGGAATCCATGCCAAGAAAAAATCAGAAATGTAGATAGAGATTTATATATAAATCTAGTATAGATTTAGTATAATGTAACACTTTTCTGATAAACCTAAATATTATAATGATTATAGAAATTATGGCCTTTCTATAGAGCAGAATGTTATGCAACCATCAGTAATCACATTTATGTTGAATGTTGAAGATATGGGAAACGCTCATGATATAAGTTCAAATGAACTGAAACAAGGATAATGCAGGATATGGTATCAACTAATATTATATGAATTCATTTCAAACTAATTCAAGAGTGGATTTTTTCATTTAGTCTCCATTTCATTGGGGTTACCAAAAAAACTTCTTAGATTTTTTTAAAGAAAAGCAAAAACACCCATCTTTTTTAAAATGCAGGGATAAAGAAATGATACATTAGAATTATATAACTTAGAACAATTATGCACATAGACCCTAAATGGTTAATGTTTCATCATACAGCTTTGCATAAAACCATTTTCTATTTTAATGCACACCCCACTGGTCTGATCTCAGTTTCCTTGTTTTTCAAATGAAACATAGCCCATCTAAATTAAAGGTAAACAGACCTTTTCTTGAAAAGTCAGGTAGTAAATATTTAGGTTTTGTGGGTCAAATGGTCTCTTCTACAACTATACAAAACCAGTGTTAGAGCATGTAAGTACCACATAGCTATGGGCCACATTCCAATAAAACTTTATTTATAAATCCAGGCAACAGGCCAGATTTGGCCCAGTTTTCACACCCCTAGACCAGATCATTAATAGTCTTTGATTAACTGACAGCTCAAACCCTGATGCAGCAAAATACCCACAGGCACCTGAGAAGACACACTGTGTGCCAATGTAGAAATCCCACGGGCTTTTGAGTTGGGCAAATCTGAGTTAAAGATTTAACTCGGTTCCTGGTTGTATCTCTTGTTACAAGATACTTCCACAACTATGAGTTTTGGTGTTCTCTTTTATAAAATGGATTCAGTGAGATACTTGAAGTCAAAGCCCAAGACTCAGAATTAGTAAATGAGGAGTTCTCAATGACTGGCTGAGTCTTATTAGAATAGCTCTGAAAAAGTGGGCAATACAGAATCCTCCAGTGCTGAGTGATTCAGAGCCCACAGTATAGACAGGAAGGAGAGCTGATTCTGCAGCAGTAAATAGTCAGGGATAAGCTAGATCATGATACAGGGCAAATCACCCCCAAGTCTCAACGGCTTAAAACAATGAAGTTTATTTCTAGCTCATGCTACCTGTCCATGGCTGGTCAGCTGGGAGTTCTGCTCTATACTGCTGCCCCTCTAGGAGGACCCAGACTAAAAGAGCAGCCACCATCTGGAGCTTTGTTTGTTGCAGGGGCAAAAGTAAAAAGAAGGCATCTGAGTAATGCACTGGCTCTTAAAGCTTCCATCCAAGGTGATACGCATCAGTTCCATTCCCATCTCATTGACAAGAACCAGTTCTATAACCATATCTAACTCGGGGATGGGGGCTGGTGGGTGGGGTGGTTAAATGCACTAATAACTGTCATAGCAAATAGAAGAATAGTAGTTAACACTCATATGCGTTTGGCATAACTTAACACAGTGCCAACTGCTTTACCTTCAACTCGGGGAAACCAAGTCATGAAGATAAAAAGCAGAGCCAGAGTGAATGGAGCAGGATTATTTGGCCTTGGTTTCCCTACAGCAAAGCAAAATCAGGGAAACAATGTTTCAAACAAGATTTGCTTTTCCTATATACTTTCACCAACTCTTTCCCGATCATCTTCCCTTTTGTGGCTGGGCCTTACCACCCTTATGAAGGCTGTGATCAGAATCCATAACCTAAAAATCATGTCTGATTCCTGAACTCCTGACACGAATATTGTTGTAACTGAATATCCCCCAAATGTATATGTTGAAACCCTAGCCCCATGTAATTATACTGGAGACAGGGCCTTTCAGGAGGTGACTAAGGTTGAATGGGGTCATAAGGGTAGGTTCCTGATCCCACAGGATGGATGTCCTTAAAGGAAGAGGAAGAGACACCAGAGCTTCCTCTCTTCCATATGAGGATGCAGCAAGAAGAGTGCAGTCAGCCTCCCAGGAAGTTAGCTCTCACGAGAAACCAAACCCTGCCAGAAACTTGATCTTGGACTTCCAGCCTCCAGAACTATGAGGAGAAAAAAATCTATTGCTTAAGTTACCCAACCTGTGATATTTTGGTATAGTTGTCGGAGATGATTAATACCAAGATCTAAAGTGGCCTTTTCTCAGAATTCGATTTTCCAGTGTGAACTAAGCCTATTCAAATCTACATTATGACATTCAAACACAGGTCCTTGGAAACCCAAAGCTAAGGTTAGGTTGCTAAGGGAAAGACATGGCCCTTGAAATCACGAAGACGTAAGCTCAAAACCCAACCCCACTTAACGTGAAGCTTTGAGGAAGTTGTATAAGCTCTCTAGGCCCCACCTTCCTTATCTGTAATAGGGGTAATCCTCTCTCTCTCGGGACATGAAGTATGGGGGCAGGTTTAGTTTTCCCTCCTTCCCTTCCTCCCTCATCCTGGTCTTTGGTGTCACAATTGAAGGGTGAGAGAAAAAAAGTTCTTTGGACACAAGAACTCCCACCCATTAAACATGCTAGGGAGAGGATCATCTGGGCACACTTCTCCCATGTTGCCTACCTAAGAGCCAATTGATGGCTTATGACCCATGCCAGGGGCTAAGCCAAATTGGTGGGGCCGAGGACCTATCCCAGGGGCTAAGCTGAATTTGGGGACAGGGGGAGGTGAACAAGGAAGGTAAGGCACGTGGGGAATCCAAAGTTTGTCTGAACTTGGGCAGATGGATGAACTGAAGTGATTCAGCAGTCACTCATAACTCTACCACCTTGGATTTGGTTGGAGTTGGAATAGGGGACAAGGCCTGTTTCCACATCCTCCTGGACAACATGCAAGAACATGAATGCTCTGACCTAAGAGCCTTCAAGGAAAGATTCTACTACTCTTCCCTTCTGTGAAGAATATCCTGGGGTTAATTACAAGACAGTTCTAGAACCACATGGCCTTGTACACATAAATGCTCAACAAATATTCCCCTTTCTCTCTTTCCCTGTCTTACTATACCCCCAAGATTTCAGTGAACTTAATGAAGGTGACAAATCTAGAGCTAAGGAGGAGGACGAAGAGGAAGAGGTGAAACAGCCGATGTATAGTAAGCAAGCTCAATGGTACCAACCGTTTCCCATATTCTCTCATTCATATTTCACAAATATCCCATGAGGAAGGCTCAATGCACAAATGAGGTAACCGAGATGTTAGAAAAAGAAGTGACTTGGCCGCAGCTCCCCAGTTGTAGGTGACTGGGATGATGTTCACAATGTGACAAAGTCTGCCCTAGCTCAGAACCCCAAGCTCCCTCACCCAGCATCTTGCAAATGTGCCAGGGACCTAATGTCTGGTCTGTCTTGTGTTCCGTGTGATTCCCTCTCACAAAAATTAGCCAGAAAAGGACAAAATCCCAGGCGATTTGGACCCCACATACCCACTCACTGGGTTTAGACCTAGAAGGAAAACATTTGCAGGAGTGATACAGGGACACCCAGAGGAGGGATGGGTGGCAATGGACTCGGCGATGGAGGTGTGGAATCTGTCTGGCATAGCATCTGCTAGCAATGTTCTCTGAGACGATGATCAAGTACCTGGACCTTAGTAACCCCTTCCATGAGAGGGTGGCTGAATGAGGGACACACAAGCCCCCACCTCCAGCATTTTATCACTGGCTCAGTCTTCCAGACACACTGAGCTGAAACCTTTGGAGCCTGCATTTTCCAGGAGATTGGCTCAATTCACAACTTTGTTTGCTGGTCCACACAGCCAAAACAACAGGAGCTACGGGCTTTCTTTAAGAAAGCTGAATGGAGACCAGGCCAAATACAGGCCCCCATAAAGAGAACCACTCCAGCCAAATGGAAAATCACATTCCGCAAGTTCCTGGAGGGGGAGGAGAGGGGAGGAAGCCGATGCTTCCAATAAGGACTTCATTCCAGAAATCCCACATAATGGCCTCACAAGCACCCTGGTGTGATAAAGAGATGACTATTTCGGGTGAGAGAATCGAGTCCTCCTCAGGGAGTGGTGGGTGGAGGATGAGGCAACTGTTCTTTCCAAGACAAGTTGAGTTCAACTCTTTAAACAGGAATATTGACTCTTCCGTTTCCAGTGTAATGATTTTAACCTGGTGAATACTTGGCCCCTGCCAAAAACCTGTCAGCATTCAGCATGTTTTCAATTGGAAAATGGCAGGAAAACAGGGGAGCAGATCTTTATTAGAGCCTGGAGTTCACACTAGTATCTGGTCTGTCAGTGTCCCTGCTGCCAACACAAGGGAGCATTAGCTCTGCCTCAGAAACTCAGAATTTGGAATGAGAGGACAGCAGGGCTAACTGTTTTCTCAGTAAATTTCCAGATTTTTTTTTAAACTGTCCTTTCATTTTCAATTTTTTAAAAAAATGTAAGCAATTTCCCTGTGTTCTGCATTACTCCCTCTCCTAAGGCTCCCCCCCACTCAGCACCCTTCCCCCTCCATGTCCCCTGGGTGGGCAGAGTTGAATGTTACTTCCACATTGTGCCCTTCTAGTGTGGCACATAATCCCATGGCATCACCAGGTCTTCATGGGTCTATTTCCTCCTTAGAAGCCCCTCTGACCTTCCTTCTTTCTTCCTTCTCTCTGTTAACCACTGGGGAAACTATGACATGATAGGAACACCATGACTCTGAAGTCAGGCTGAGCTGGGCTAACCTCAGACACATCATCTATCACCCTGGGCTACCCGGTTTTACATCTCAGTGACTTTCCCAATCTGTCAAATAGAGTATGAAGGACTTCATCACGGGCCCCGTCTATGGACTAAATGAGAAAATGCACTGGAGGAGCCTCACATCATGATCTGCTCTTCTCTTCTCCTTAGAGGCATAGAACTAGAGGTGCCCCTGCCCTATTAGAAGATGAACTAATCAGTCTAAAAAGGAACCATTTGGTTTGCTTAAAGTCTTCCATATTCATTACTTTGATCAAAAATAGCAATACATAGTGGCACCCGGCGGTGGCTCAGTCAGTATGGAGTCCAGCTCTTGAGCTCAGCGCAGGTCTTAATCTGTGCCATGAGTTCAAGCCCTGCTTTGGACTCCATGCTGGGTATGGAGCCTCCTAAAAAAATTAAAGATAAAAAAGATAACAATACATAAAGAGAAAACAAAGAAAGGGTGCACAGAAAAGGGGGACAGATGGAAGAAAAAGAATTGCATGTAAGTATTCATATATGCACATGTATATATATAAACTTATTTTATTGTTTTCTTTTGTTTTCATGTGAAAAAGATAACATAATTGCTCCTTCTCCATGAATCAGGGCAGCTGCAAGCATGTGCTCACGTATCGAGCAGCACACCATGAGTCCCTGACACAAGGGCACTTCCCCTGCTCAGTCCCGACAGGACTTTTCCATAAACCATGCAGTAAAAATTGGACAACACAAGAAGAAAGGATTGTGTCATTGTTGCTGCAAAACTAGTACACAGTAATTGCAGAAAGACTCACACACACACACACACACACACACACAATGAGAGAGATTAAATAAAATTCCGCCTCCCAGATGACTGCTGTTCCCATGCTTGGTGTACAACCTGTAAGAACCCCCCTTCCCCCCACACCTGGGTGCACAGCTCTACATCTCTCTCACACAAACACACACACACACACAGACACGTGTGCATTCACATTCATGTTCATATGTACTATTCCTGAGAGGTAGCTGTCTCCAAACTTGAAGGCCCCAGGGTCAGAGCTGATACCCACGACATGTCTACAACAGAGACCAGCAAAGTTGTTTTGTAAAAGAGGGAAGAATAAATGTTTTAGGCTCTGTGAGCCCAAAGGTGTCTGTTGCAACTACTTAGCTCTGTCAGTGTAACATGAAAAGTAGCCGTAGACCCTGTATAAAACAAACACTCCAACAAAGCTTTATTTACAAACCAGGAGGCAGGCTGTAATTTGCCCAACCCCTGACTTAGAACATGCCACGAAATGAAGGGCCCCAGAAGGGTGAGGGATTAAAGCCCACCCCCCACTGGAAGGCAAACTTTCACTTTCAGGGGTCCAATGTTACTCTATTTTAACAAATGTTTCTGCTTTAATGTGAACCCCCCAATAAAATAATGACTACAGATCATTCTCCCCAGATAAGCATTAGGAGATTGCCGATTCCGCCTGTCCTCTGGCTCCCATTTCAGAGAGAGATCCAGAACAAAAGTCACACAGACATGTCAAAGCAAGGCACTGAAGTAGGGATAGGGTGGTGCTCCATTCGTGTAAACTAACCTGGATCACACGCAATCAGCAAATGATTTATTAAAGGCTACAAGATAAATCCTGATAAAGTCTTCAAATAGAGAGGCGCATGACATATGCACAGGAGGAGAAAATCGGAATGATTAATAGGAAAGCAGACAGGCGGCAAATACAGAAAACCTTCTCCACCTATGGGGAGGATCCTGGAGAAAGAATTTCCAGTCTCCAAACAGCCTTCCAAACTTCGGTCATAAAATACACTTCTAATAACAAAAGCCGTTGCACACCACTTTTTCCCACAGGTTTTGAGACATAATTCATGAGTCCTTCTGCCATCCAGATCTGCGCTTGTACAGTCTATTCTCGGTAGGCATCTTCAAGACAGAGAGACTCTGCTTCTCCCCGCTGAATCTTAATGACCAAGCGAATCTTAACGCGCAGCCACGGGGCTGGGAGGTTTTGCTGACATGAGGCACATCCTGTCCCCTCCGGTCGCCCTCTCTCCCAGGCTGAGCTGGGTCTTTCAGGGATCAGCGCCTGCACTTAACTCAGTGTTCTGCTCAGCTGCGCGCTCCAACCTTGCCCTTTCTTACAGCTTCTGTGGAGATCCAAGACGTCTTCTGGGAATTTTAGCAACGTGGGGAGGTCACACTCCAATTACGCCTTCCTCTTGTGGTTTTTTTTCACTCTACACCCTGCCTCGTCCTTCTTCCCACTCACACCAGCGAGCACACACGCAACCACACCTGTTCGCTGGGCGGCGACTTAAGGAAACACACCCCTTGTGTGCCTGGCTTCGTGCTGGACCCTGGAGATAAAAATAAGACGCAGTGGGTGCCCTTTAATAGCATGTAGCCTGTCAGGTGGGGCAGATATGGAAACAAGCTATTCGATACAACGCAATAAATGCTGTTATCAGGGACATAAGAGAGTGCTAAAGATAAGCACGCACAAGCGCACAAGCACACAAGCACAAACCATAGCGAAAAGCCTGGAAGGATCCACTTCAAAGAGCTAACATTGAATGCCCTGCCCCACCTCATTCCAAAAATGGATGTGGGGAGTCAGGATTGGGTGAGGAAGGCTGTCAGAGAATCTGAGCCTTGGATTTAATGTCTGATTATTATTACTATTAATTTTACAAAAAGGTAGGGGTACCATTTCTCTTACAAAATAATTTAATGTAATGTTTAAATGTTCTAAGTGCAGGAGGCCAGAAGGGGACGAAATGAATGAGGGGCCAGGGCACACAACTCAGGAGGCATCACCCCAGAGTCACAGAGTCACAGGAGTGGACGGGGGGGGGGGGGGGGGGGGGGGGGGGGGGGGGGGGGGGGGGGGGGGGGGTACAGGAGAGCAGCAGGCTGTGGGGGCAGAGGCTTGGGAAAGACCTCCGGACTGAGTGACACCAAGGGATGCCTTGCAGAGGTGGGGGGCTTTCCCTGCGAGAGAAGAGAGCACCAGGCAAGCAGGAATGCCAGTGCGTTGGAAATAACGGTCACAAACATCCAGAACGTGGGATGAGGACGGGAAGGAGGAAGAGGAGATCATGCGTGACTGTGCGCACACACGCCTTAGAGCCAGGAGAGTCTTTTCATTACAGGCTCAGGGTCCATGCCCCACCAGCAGTATTAAGATCAGACTGAGTGACCGGCAGCCTGCAGCCCCTGCCTCGTGGTTCCAGTCCAGATGCCCTCATGAAGCTCACTACCATTGACTTACTCCATTACTCTCAATGGTGTCTATTTCCATGGTCCTGAGATCCAGTCCAGGATCTGAGGTGCCACTCAGACTTCCTGTCTCTTCTTCCTCCCAACGCTTTCTTGAGTTTCTTCCTTCCAGGGACATTGTGACAAGGCTAAGCCATGTCATAAAGTTCTCTACTAAGTATACACACACTGTTCCAAGTGACTCACATATACTAACGCATTTACATTTCCCGACAAACTGACATGTAGGTAATTGCTATTATTCCCGTTTTACAGATGAAGCAACTTCAGATCAGAGTGACTGAGTGACTTAACCCAAACACAAAGGAAGTAAGTGCTGATCCCAAGACTCAAACCCATGGGCAATGCCTGATTTTATGTTAACTAACTGTGCTGCCTGCTGGTGTAAATTACCTGGAGACGTGGAGGTAAATATAGTAGAAAAGAGGTAAAAGGCTCGGTTTGGGGTATCTGAACAAGCACAGATGTATGTGAACAGCTCAGAAAAAATGAGTGGCTACAGAGGGAAACTGAAGCCCAACATCGGCGTCCTATAAGCTGTAGGGAAACTACCTCCAACGTGGCTCATGTCCTTTCTTAGTATCAAATCAGAGGATTTTACCTGCAGTATGTTTCTGCTCTCAGGCAATTCACAGTTTACTAGGAACTCCTTATACCTCAAATAGTGTGGGAAGTGGTTTCACACTCTTTTTATGGAGGCTAATTGTTGGGGTTTTGTTTATCAAAAATGGAGCATTTAGATAAGGAAGAGAGAAATGAAAACCAACCAAAGCCACAGAATCAACTGTTGGGCCCCTGTGAGCCACTGGACAAAGTTCTCCAAAATCAGATCAAAGTTGTTAGCAATGTCTTGGCCATCTAGAAAAGGAATGTTGCTTTCCTTGGGCCAACGCTGAGTAAGCTCTGTGCCTACAGGGGCCTGAGATTTCTACTGAGAGAAGGCAGAGTTGTCCTGACCAGCTCCCAAAGATGAACCAGAGGGACATCAGGACAGTCAGCGGGGAGACCTGGCACTGCGAGCAGGAAACAGGAGCTAAAACCTGGGAGAGTCACTGGGCCTCTGGGCAGGATGATGGGGAAACACCGCCATCTGGTGACTGCATGACAGATGAACTCCATTCCTGTCCATTGTTTCAGGAAGGGACAAAGTTAACTTCAGCAGGAAAAAAGTCATTGGGAGCATTTGGAAAACAAGGGTAAATCATGCCTTTGTTGACAGCATGGGAGATAAGACCAGGCCCAGGCTGTCTGACTGGTGACTATGAGAAAGAGAGAGAGAGAGATGAGTCAATGGGTGTAGTGAAAGCATCCTCGGTGAATGTCCTCCCACCACATGTGGGCACCCCTGGGGACAGCCATGCATTCCTCAGTTAGTATGATAAAGGGTGTGCCAGGAGCAAGCTTAGAAGACCAAAAGCGGACAAGATCCCAACTGCATGATCATGTGGAGGCCAGAGAAAGTAACCTGATGATGCTGGTGATGGCGGCTGCAAATAAAAAGCATCTAAGATCTGCCATTAATGAATAATTAATAATAAGTTAATACTTAATAATAACAAATAATTAAACAAGCTTTTAAAACTGACTCTCGCGGAAACCCTGTGAAAGACAATGTGTTATTACCATCTCCATTTTACAGATGAACAAACTGCATCCCTCAGAGACAGAGACGATGGAGAATAATCTAGTCTCCATCACCCAGGTAGCAAGGACTAACGCCAGAACTTGTGGCCTCACATTCCTAAGAATTACCGCTGGAGTTTCTCACATGATGGTCCAGAGGCCATCTGCTCTTCACACTCCTGGATATTAAAACACAGAATCTGTGACCTCACTCCAGACATAATGGAGAGGATGTGAGTTGGTATTTTAACAAATTTCCCAGGTGATAGGATAACAGCAGACTAGGTGCTATGAAATGAATTGTATTCTCCCCTGATATTAATATGGTGAAGGCCAACCCGCCCCCGCCCTCCACCCCCAATGGGATGGTATTTGGAAATGGGGCCTTTGGGAGGTAAGTGAGTTTGGGTGATGGTAGAGCACTTATGATAGGATTAGTGCCCTTGTAAGAGAAGGAAGAGACACCAGAGCTTCCTGTCTGTGCCATGTAAGGATACAGCCTATCAGGAAGATTTCTCACCGGAACCCACCATGCTGGTAGATTGATCTTGGATATTCAGCCTCCAGAACGATGGGCAAATAACTTTGTTTTCTAAGCTACCCTGTCTATGGTATTTTGTTATGGCAGCCTGAGCTGATTAAGATACTACCCTATCCCCCTACAACATCTCATGCAAGATGCTTGATAGATGCTTGTTAATGAATGGCTAGGATACTCCACTGCTCTGCCCCTCAGAAAGATTTGTTTAGGATGCACATATACAATTTCCATGATTTATCCTCTTTTCCAACCTCCAGGTGATGCTTACTGGAGTCTGTCTTCTTCCAAAACTAAGAACAGGCATTCTTCCCATATCACTAAGGATTTGGGGGGGGGGGTGGATGGCAGGCTTCCGAAAACAGGTGTGCTGACATGGTGTGAGTGTGGGGAAATGAGAATACTAATAGCAGCTTTACTTTATAATTTACAAAGCTCTTTGGCATTCATTATTTCTTCAGATGGTTGGAATTGCCCTGTGAGGTCCAGAAGCCAGAAAATTATGGTACCAGTTTAACAGATGAAAAAGCCAAACCTGATGGAATCAAGGGGCCCTGCCCATGGCCATTTCACCAATAATGTGGGAACTTGGCCCAACCAGAATTCAGAAGAAGAATTACCAGAAAATATTGAGGTCACCAAGAAATGAAAACAGAACAGCTGACATAGCATGGAAAGGGGGTTTATATGTGAGGGTATGACTAGCAAGGACATTCAACCCAAGTCGTTGAAATGATAAGGAAAAGGCCTTTATGAAAAGATGACATACAAGGTATAGGCAAGGACAAGGGACCAAGCACAGAATGGTGATGTCCCTTGGGATCAGCAATAGGGTGAAACCACTCCCACTCTTGAGACTAATAAAACAAGAGGAGGAGGAGGCGGTGTTCCAGACTAAGGCGGGGGCAGGAAGTACAATAAACACCAAGAACACTGAACATAGAGGCTGTCTTTGGAGAACCACTTCTGGCCTCAGCCACTTCTAAGAATTCACCTTGTGGCCTTACAGGAGAACCTCCAAGGAGGCCTGATTTTCAGCCTCGGTCACCCTGGGAGTGGGCACTAGAAGCCCATTGTCTAGGGGTACCTGGGTGGCTCAGTGGGTTAAAACCTTTGCCTCTGGCTCAGGTCATGATCCCAGGGTCCTGGGATCGAGCCCCACATCGGGCTCTCTGCTCACTGGGGAGCCTGCTTCCTCCTCTCTCTCTGCCTACCTCTCTGCCTATTTGTGATCTCTCTGTGTCAAATAAATAAATAAAATCTTAAAAAAAAAAAAAAAAGCCCACTGTCTAGTGACCAGGACAGATACAGGGCCTAATATGCTTGTCTTCCTTGAGCCCAGACCATCCCATGCAAAGTAGAGTTCAATGGCTAGAGTTAAGATATTATATTTCTTTTCAGATGAAATGGATTCTTTTTTAACAGGGGGTAGGGGGTGGGAGAGTGATCCCTACTACTGAATTTGTCCACCTCTGATGAACTCTCCTTGATATATTCTTTCTAGTTATGCAGAGTTTTTATTTTTTTTTAATATTTTATTTATTTATTAGAGAGAGAGAGCACACAGGTAGGGAGAGCAGCAGAGGGAAGAGAAGCAGACTAGCCGCTGAGCAGGAAGCCTGACACGGGACTTGATTTCAGGATCCTGGGATCATGACCTGAGCCAAAGGCAGACACTTAAGCAACTTAGCCACCTAAGCAATCCTATGCAGTGCTTTTAAAGACAAGGAAAAAAAAATAAAAATAAAGACAAGGACACACTTTTCTTTTCTTTTTTTTTTTAAGTAACCTCTAAGGCAAGGCTTATCACTCTTGGCACCATTGGCATCTGGAGCCAGATGGTTCTTCCTTGTGGGGGCTGCCCTGTGCAGTGCAGGATGTTCAGCAGGATCCCTGGCCTCTACCACCAGATGCCTGCTGCCAGACACTGCCAACTGCCCCCTGCAGGGGGCAGGGGGGTAGGGGGCACAAAGTCAGTCTCTCCCCACTTTAGAACTCCTGTTCTGAGTGATTATACTTTGCTGAGCTAAATGCCCCCAGTTGGCAATGGGAGAAACAGGACTGGGATAAAGTGAGTAGACAAAGACCTTGTCTGTATTTCAATTTTGACATTTTGATCATCAAGGATTTTTTTATATTAATTTTAATTTTTTAAACTGCATTGCATAATTATCCCCCTCATTTGAGTGTTTTGGTACTCCCCTAAATTTTGCATCTGAGGTACATGCCTCATTCGTTACCCCTTAGTCCCAGCCCTGAACAACGTTCCACTGGAGCCATCACCGTAAAGAAGGAGAAAGTTGTTCCCTTTCTTCAACTATCACTCATGCATTCATTCATCCAGTATTCCTAAATCCCCTCATATATGACCAGCTCATTGTTAGCAATGGCTACATAATATCTCAAAGTATGGGTCATCAAGATTTACATTAGCATTTCCTACACAGTGGGAAAGAGGTACGAACAGAGCTGCATTGGGAATTATGGAGAGAGCATAACCTAAGAGAACTACTAAGAGCCAAGGGACCAGTTACAAGGGCCAAGCAATAGCCCTGGGCAGAGAAGACTGTGGTTTCAATTTGTGGTTCTGGCTGGGGACATGAAAAGGACTGGAAACAGGAAGGAGACAGAATCAACAGGTATCGGTGATTAATCAAAAGGAGACGATGAGGATGGACTGTCCCAGCTTTGTAACGTGAGTAAGTGGGTGTAGGCCATGAGAGTTGATGAGGCAGGGAAGCATGGAGGGCCATCTGGGAGACGCTATGCACCAGGAAGGCAAGATGGGTATGGGGTAGTTAGGTCAGGTGACCCTGAATACAGCCACCCAGAATCCTCCCAAGAGGAAACCCAGCCTGGAGGTGCGGCCGCAGGAGCTGGTGGTATTTAGATGTAACTGAAGCTCCTGAGTGTATGAGATGTGCGAGGTAGGATGTGGAGAATGACAAAGGGGCCTAGAGCCAACCCCTAAAGAATTCCCAAGTTTAAAAGGCGGGTGGAGAATCAGTAATGGGTGCTGAAATTGGTGGGCTGAAAGAATTATGCAAAAACAGGATATTTGCATAATCTCAAAGACTCCCTTCAAGATAATTATTAATTACAAAGGGTAAAAGAATCATTTTAAAGTGAAGAGATCTGGTAGATGCTACTTTAACCAAATAATCAAAACTAACCTCACAGTAATGAGACAAACCCACATCACGTGCCTGCTGGGATGATGTACCAAGAAGGAGCCAGCCTCACCTCCACCATTTCTTGCCAAAAATGCATAACCTCAGTGTAACGGGGAGCAAACACCAGGGAAACCCATACTGAAGGACGGTCCACAAAATGACTGGTCGCTGATCTTCAGATGTGCCAAGGTCACAAAAAATATTATCTCTAGAACCAAAAGGTTTTGGTGTTCCAGGAGAAGGGAGGCTTAGGTTATGGTCCCCCAGAGAACAAACTGGATTTGCGTTCTCGTAAAGTGAAACCAGCATCTTTTCAGAGCCTTGTCCCCTGATTCCAGAAAAGGCAAAGAACCCTGAGCAGCCAACAAGAAAAATAGGTAGTGAACAGATCCATTTATTACTTCCAGCTTACTTAGCAAAGGTCATCAGGTGGCCTTTGAAAGATACACAAAAATGCTGTTAGATCTTGCCAGAGGTGAGTCTATCGGACAGCCAGTTAAGGCCTATAAAATGTTGCTAGCCAGTTTCTTTCATTCTGAGGGGGAGAGAAAATAAGAATTCTGGATTTAAAAACTACTTGTATGTTTGTTCTTTCCTGTATGACATAAAGGAGTCCTTTTCTTGCACAGAGAGACATCTGTAGTCAGACCACAGGAGTGAAAGTAAAAGTCAAAGAGTGAAAATTGCCAAGTCCCAATTATCCATTCATGCCTTCATACCAGATTTCAAAGGATGGTCAAGGAGTGGGGTAACTATGGATATAGCCTATTCACAAAAGGGCATGCCTACAGTGGCAACCATTTTCCAAAGCTCTACTCATGTCACATACACTAGAAACTCTAGCCAAAACAAAGTGCATGGCCAAACCCAAATTCAAGAAGCAGGAAAGTACATTTCACCCACCATGAGGTCTTGGCAAGGATATGGTTATAAAATACTAGGGCAGAGTACAGAAGAATTGGGACCAGATGTATAATATACCACACTGAGGTAGAATAGTGGATATCACTATGAAAAGAAGAACAAAAAAGCCCTGACTATTAATCAGTAGTAGTTAACACGGCAAGACAAAAGTACACTTTATATTTGGGGGTAGGGTTCAGGGTTTATATGTACGAAGCCAAACACTAGCATTTGGACTTGTGGTTTCTCCTGCGTGAGTGAGGTTAGGGTTGATGATGGAGGTTTCAAGGCCTACATCATGAGAAATGTTCAAAGGGAGAAAAGAATCTTAGATAAATACATTTTCCAAATTCCACTCAGATACGAAATTAGAGATCTAAACTAGAAGGTTCTCTGGAATCTGTTCCAACTCTACTTGGCATGGTTCCCAGTGTGTGCCAGACATTAGACTGCCTCCTGATCATAACGGTCACAGTGCACTGACCAACAGCTGGTACCCTCGGTGGCAGGCATGGTGCAGCAGAAAGAGCCCAGGGCTTAGAATCAAGCAAGACGGGTTCATAATTCAGCTGGACTTATGACTGCTGGGGGTAGTCATAAGTGAGTACTTTGCCTGTCTGGCCCTCGTTTTATCATCACTGAAATGAGATAGGTGGACCAGATCATGTTTCTGTCCCTTCTGGTTCTGAGAACTTAAGATTTTATGACAGCAAGCCTGCATAGAGGGATCTGTAATGCTCTGGAGGCAGAAGGGACCTAGGTAAGAAGCACAGTCCTTGGGAAGCAGTGGAAACTGCTTTAGTGAATTGCAGTGACATGTGGTTGGGCCACAGGACTTCCAAATGATCCCCTTATCGACCATCCAGAGGCCTATGTCTTCCCCTAGACTCCATCCCTGGGGTTCAGACATGGTCTTGCAGTGAGATGGGTCCTGGCAGAGCTTCCAGCTTTCAACCTCACTCTTTCCCAAATCTCACAGTGCCTAAAAGATCTGGGTTTCCACATCTCTCTCCCCTCACAAATGAGACCACAGGGCCACTTTTTCTAGCAGCCCAGTCGATAGGAAAAAAATAATAATACATGCAGTAGGAGGAAATTTTACATAGAAATGTATTTTGAGGCTAAGATGTAAAGTCCTTTTAGCAGGAGCCACAATTCTCTTAAATAATCATTCCCATAATTGGCTACTTGTGGGGACAACTAATTGTGCATGTAATCATTTGCCTGTACAACTCAGCACCAACTAGTAATTAAAGACAGAGCTGTCCTTGCTAAATTTGGCTCCAGAAATAATAGTAATATTTCCAAGTGTCCAATGTCTCCCTGCCAAGGCACTCTAAGCCCCGTTCAAACAAGTTTGCTATTTTTTAAAACATCTTGGAAAGGGAAGACCTGCATCCTTGCCCAAAGCCAACACACACTCAGAGAAGAATGCTTCTGGAATAATCTTCTGCTTGTGCTTACTCTACCAGCAAATGCGGATGGTACATTGAGCATCTTCTATGTACTGGGTCAGACCCTTCCCTGAAATAGTATCTTCTCACTCTTCTCAGCCCTTCTCTTTGCACACACTCCCAGAGGACGCCAGTAAAAATCACCCAAATTTGGAAAAGACCCACTTTATGTAACTTCCTTCAGGCCACAAATGGGTTCCAATGAAGCAACGCCCACCCACAGCAGCACCCTAACCGCTGCCTATCACAGGGCCACCACACTTGGGCCTCCCTGTCACCTCCCATCTGGAAGCTCCCAGCAGACTCTTCACTCCAATTCCATGCTTGTGCCTCTTCGGCCCTATCTCCTGTCCCAAGAAGTGGGCAGAAGTCTTAAATTCAAAAGTAGATCAAGTTGTCTCTTGTATGGGGCAGTTGAACTGTGTTCCACAAGAAGATATGTCCATGTCCTAATCCTCAGTACCTGTGAATGGAACATTTTTGGAAATAAAGGTCTTTGCAGATATAACTAAGGATCTTGAGATGAGATCATCTCGGATATCAGATAGGCTGTAATCCAGCGACCGCTGGCTTCATTAGAGAAGCAGCAGGGAGATGACACACAGACTCAGAGAAGACAGCTATGTGAAGACACAGGACCTAGGGAATACTGAGACCCAAGCCAAGGAACACATGGAGACACCAGACTGGGAGAGAAAAGGGAGCATCCCCCTCTATAGAGCCTTCAGAGAAAGCAGAGACCTGCTGGCACCTTGATTTAGGACTCTGGTCTCCAGAACTGTGAGAGGATACATTTCTGTTGTCTTAAGCTATGAAGTCTGTGATGATTTGGTGGCGGGGGTAGAGAGGGCAGCCCCAGGAAAGGAATATACCCAACTTAGAATCTTTTCATGGGTTCCCTTCCCACTTAGAATAAATTCCAAACTTCTTGTTTGGTCCCTGACAACAGCCCAGACTCAATCTATGCCTCACTACCACCCATCCCCTTGCCACACCACCCATGACTCTGGCTTTCTTTCTTTTTTGGAACACAGCAAGCTCTCCTGCCTCAGGGCATTTGCATGTGCTGCCCTCCAGCCCATAACACCAAGAGCATCAACAACCCTCTTCTCTGAGTTGCTCTACCTCATCCTTCAGGCTTTAGCTCATATGCTCCTCCAGCAAGAGGAGTCCACCTTACCTTGGGAGTTATCCTGAGTTAGCCAGTCAGTCAGGTAGATAGACAGACAGACAAACAGATATACAATCTCCTTCTGGAGATTGTATATCTGGTGCTGTTTCTCTGTTTCTCTGGAGGAAGCTCCTCTCCACCTGAGACACTGTCAAGATTTAATGAGATAATTCACATGGACTGGAGGGTTACATGAAGGCAAAGAGGCCACATTTCCTCTCTCCTTTCTATTTCTGTTTCCTCAGGGATAGTGTGTGGAATGGAGGATTCATCAACATATTCTCTATCCATAACCAAAAGCCCTCTAGGAACAAAAATCATGTCTGAGTGATATGAACAGAGAACAGAGGACCCCATGTTTCCAGACATGAGTTGTTTCTATGCCTCCAGAGCTGACAATACTAACAGAAGTGAGAGGGGGAAGGAGTGCTGACTGTAGAGACCAAGCACTACATCTTACTGACTAGGAGTACCCAACTCCAGGGAGGTGGGATACAAGATTTCATCTTGGAAACCCCCTCTCCTCTAGGTTCCCATGGCTAAGCAGGAGACACTAAACACCAGGCCCTTTGAGGTTATGATGCTAAACAAGAAAATGACCCTACCCTGGAAAAGCTAAGTTGATTTGTGGACAATATAGGATCAGAGATCATTACAAGTCAATATAGAGATGTTCTCTTATAGAGGATGAAGGATTCTAAGGAGGAGCGCTGCTAACCCTACTAGTGCTCCCTGTCTCCATGCTCCCCTTCCCCATCACCCTCCAAACTCCTCTTCCCAAGCCCAAACAAGCCTACTCTGAATCCCACATAAGGCTCGGGGTTTTATCATAGAAAGCTGTGAAGTCCTTGAAGAGTTTTAACCTGAGGGAAGGAGGACCTGACTGGACTTTTCACTATGAAATTATTATAATGGCCTTTACAGCCCTTGATAATATGCCTAACCTCTGGCCTTTAAACACAACCTGTTCCCCCTCACCCTCCTTTTAAGCCATTTAGACCTTCCCTCCACCCCTTGAAAGAGCTATGTTTCCTTTGGCCACAGGACCTTTGCATGCTCCACTTCCTCTCTCTCATCCAAATTAATTTTCCCTGGGTTTTTTTTCCCAGATAAATGCCAGGAACATGGTTTATAGGCCATTAAAGCCACAGAACCTCATATCTGAAAATATTTAATTTACATTCTTACAATAAATACTGTCTATGTAGTGCTGTATTGAATTTAAATTTCATCAAAACCCTCAACATTTGGTAAAAGGACATAATGTTTTAAAACCAGAGCTGGTAAACATTTTGTGTGTGTGTGTGTGTGTGTGAAAGGAGTCAAATAGTGCATATTTTCAGCTTTGAGGTGATATTTTTTCTACAGTTACTACTCAACTCTGCTTTTGTAGTGTGAAATGGTCATGGGCAACATAGACCTAATTGGGCATGGCTATGTTCCAATAAATCTTTATAAAAACGGGCAACCGGCCCGATTTAGCAAGTGGCCCAGAGTCTTCTGAGCCTTGTTTCATTTTTTTTTTAAGATTTTATTTATTTATTTGATAGAGAGATAGGAGAGCACAAGTAGGCAGAGTGGCAGGCAGAGGGAACAGGAGAAGCAGGCTCCCCGCCAAGCAGGAGGTCCGATGCAGGACTTGATCTCAGGACCCTGGGATCATGACCTGAGCCAAAGGCAGACACCCAACCTATTGAGCCACCCAGGTACCCCCTGACCCCTGTTATAGAAGAAAAATGTTTAAATACCTAATGGTAGTTGATCTTAGTTTTGGTTTATAATTCAAGCTAGCCATCAAGTCAGTGAATTAGCAAACAGTTCCAGGATGAGAGTGCAGATGCATATCAGCAACCATGGTCTGAATTGAGAGCTCTAAGAAGAAAGTTTTGAAAGCAAAAACTTGCAAGAAAAAGGCTTTTCTTCACATTAAAAGTTAATATTTTAAATGGCTTTCCCCTTAAATAAATAGGTCATCTTTTGAACCAGCTAATCCTTAACAAATTAGAATCTTTACACCAAACGGAACTGAGCGAGCATCTGTGTTCCTACAGCCATGCCCCTTCACCCTGAACCTCTTTAAAGATCCATTGATTACTGCCAAGCCTCCATTGGTGGGATTAATTAATTTATGAAGTTGTCATTACAATTCATTGATTAAAATGTCCCTTCCTAAAGATTTAATTATGCCCAAAGATAAAAGATCTGCTAATTATTGTCCTTTATCTAATTGAAGTTTTGTATTACAAATAAAGTTCAAAGGTTTAAGACAGTTGCCCTTTCAAACGGTTGGACAAAGATGAGAATTTAATTAGAGGCAAGACACCATTTTCTCTGATCTATTCTAATGGGAGAAAGACATCAGTCTGACCAACATGTCTGGTCAGGGTGGGAAGACCTGGAAAATCTGTCAACCTTCTTGGTCACTTAATGGTTTGCAGCAAACAGTCCCAGTCACATGAGCTGTGGAAACACTTTGGGTTGCTGGCACAAGCAGAGATCTCCATTGTATCAAGAGTAGGATTTCTGCCAACCAGAACTATTCTATGTATATAATTTTTCTTAAAAATACTGATGCATGAAAAAGTCTCCAATGATTTTTTTTTTTTTCTTCCTAAGATATTCTGTAAAGGAAATCAAACTTGTTCAGTAAACAAACCACTGAGAGGCAAGGAAGCTGCTGAAAGCACCCTCAACACAGATGTGTCTGGGTTCACATCCAGGGGGAGGATGAGTAGAGGGCCCTCCTTTCCCTCTTGCTCTGCCCACACAGTCACTTGGATTGGTGGGGGCTCGTTGTCCTGTTGGTGACCGGGTAGAGTCAATCTGCTGAGAGGTGGCAAGCTTTGGAAATTCATATTCTCTTCTCTTCCTCCTCCCTTCCCTGTCCTCTGCCCTTTCCTTCTCGCACTTTCATCTTCCCTCTGATCCCAGATGAACGTGGGGCAACGAACTTCTCTTTAATCCTGAATCTTCCCTTGAGTGGGTGCTCCCCAAATCTTAATTCATGAAGAAGAGAAGGTGTCTACAAGCCCTGTTGGGCTGTAAGTCTACAACCACATTTTTCTTTCAGCTTTAAAGAAGCAAAAGCAGTACTTTATCTGTTTGACTCTCGGGTCTATCAATTAGTTCTGAATTTGTGAGAACAAGAAAATACTGTGATTTGTTGACCTGCTAAAAATTCCCAAACTTAATAGCTGTGTTACTCTGGGTATTTTGCTTGATCTCTGAATTCTAGGTTCCTCAACTGTTAAAGTGGCAATTGTAGAATACTTCTTTCATAGGGTTGTTGGAAGAATTACAAGGCATTTTAGCCACCAATAGAGTAGCAGGTGCCTAATAAGCGCTCAACACACAATTACTATTTTTTTTTCCACAATTACTATTAATAGCATGTTCCTCACAAACTAGGAGAACAAAACAGAACAGTGGAAGGTCCCTGATCTCAGTAAGTTCACAGAGTTATTTCCACATGCAGAATGTTTTCGTACGGATAATTCCACCAAAGTTTGTCCCTTAAGGGCAAGGGATATTGAAGATATACACAGCTCACATCTCACATCTCCTTCATCCGTGCAGTGGGGACCTTCCACCCCTTTTCCTGAGGCTGGAATGGGGTGGAGGCTCGGGAGGGGGACACTCCTCTGCGCTCAACCGAGAACTCAACTGGGCATCAAGTCACAAAGGTAGGTTTTTGTCTGGGGAAGTTCTGGGGGGAGCCTAAGAGGCTGAAGAGAAGAGCTAAAACCCATTCAAAATAGATAAAAATCTTAGTCTATTCAGGAGAGAGTGAGCTGGATGGGGTGAAGGGGCATGAGTAGCTATCCTATGAAGTCACTCCTAAAAGAAAAAAAAAAAGAGAGAGAAGACTGGGACAGGGGATCTGACATAGGCAGCAGCTTTATACTGCCACAGGACGTCAGTGGCAGGGACAAGTAATTCTGTTCTAATAATGTGCAGACATTATCGTAATTGGAGCTGACTTTTAGTGAGGTCTTACTATGCACTCCACATTCCTTGTCTAGTTTAATATTTTTAACAACTGTCTGAGGCGTGTTCTCTTTTACTGTAGATGTTTTACACGAGGAAATTAAGGACCAGAGTGGTTAAGCCTTTTGCCAAAGGTCACAAAGCCAGTAGGTAGAGAGGCCAGGGCTCTACAGTCAGTCTATGTGACTCCCAGACCCCTTGTTCTAAAGCATATTTTGGATCATTTTGTGGAAAATATTTTATGATTTAATTGGCTCATCAGTGGCTTTCTAACAGTGAATTCCTAGTCACTGCCCAGTACAGAGGCTGGACCACCCAGTGGGTGAGGTGGTTACAAAAGGCCCAAATAAAGTGAGGTTGGGGTTTTCCAGAACCTCAACCAAGCTCTCTTCCCACCCTGAAAGGCCATGACTCTAAGAGCATTCCTCACTTTTTTCTCCCCAGAAAACCACAGGACTTCACTGATAGAGTATAGTGCGGGGAATATAATCCCTACAAAGGAAAATATTAGCAAGAGCATCCTGTCAGTCGTTAGGCAAGAAGACTAAAAACTCTCACACAGGGGAACATTAGTCAGCCGTCACAGAAAATGCTGTAGACCCATGGAAAGCTACCTTCAATATTAAGGGAGAATTTATGATACAAAACAGAGTATTATATACATATGTATTTTATACACATTTACATACTCACACACATACAGGAGGGGTGATGAACAATGAGAAGGAAGGGAGGAAGAGAGAAGACAACTTTATCGAATTTATCATAGTGATTTATCTCTACAGAACAGAGTACTGGAGGGTTGCCTATCTATGTTTTCTTTACTTTTATCACCTACATTTTCTGATTTTCTGTAATTACCATGGATTTATTTACTAAGAAGGGTGGAGGGGGGGAATCCTTAGGTCTCAAGCTAGGCAATTTCTTATTCCAAGGACACAAAACAATCCAGATTTGGACTCTATCTTACTTAGTTTGACCACTTAGCCACCATACCTTCCGCCATGTGATTTATTCTCACACTTTGAGGACCAGGCTGGGGACACTTTGCTGGTGACCAACGCCCAGGACCTTCTCTGGCAGCCAGCCTGACCATGATGCCACACCTTGCCTTGTACTTGCACACGTGGTGCCCACCTCCCTGACAACAGCTGCCCAGATGGACTCACCTGGCGATTTCTGTCCCAGGAGCCTCCAGGGTGGGCACTGCTCCAATCCCCCCTCTCCAAACATGACAGGAGTCAGGGCTCAGATACCCCTTCACAAATGCAGTCCTCTGCATGTGGGGCCCTTTCCCTCAGATCCTCCAGAATCCTGCTGTCTGTAAGCTGCCTCCCAGGGCAGCCTGGGAGCATCTTCAGCCTTTCTGCTTTCTGCTTTTCCCTGTTAGGAGAAACCCCTGCCCCCTCCCTCTTTGTTTTTGTCCCAATCTTACCTTTTGTTTGCACCTGTTTGCTTGGGTTTCAACAGTTCTTAACTCTGAACCTAACCCTACACCACCTGATAGATATGGAAATGCTTTTGCTGTTTACCTACAATGGGATATTTGAGAAGAAAAATACAACTAAGTCCAGATGGAGAACCCTAGGCAATGTTAAGGATTAGGATGGCATTGTGTGACAAGCTGGAGAGAGATCCCTCCAGAGGCAATATGGTGCCAACCATGTAGGCTGACTCTGCGTGAACTTGCTCCAGCTGTCTGGGTTGGTGGTCAGAGTGGGGACATGGTGTCCCCAGATTGTATTGTCACTTCCTGGGCTGCTCCGCTGGGACACCAGCACTGAATTATCAAGAATCTTCTAACCAGAGAGCATCCCTGGACCCAACTGTGAAAGACTACAGAAGCATCAGAGGAAGCCTGTCTACCAGCATCTGTTCACAAAGCTCTCCTTCCCTTATTCCAACATGGTGCTGCCTCTGCCACACCTCCACACTGGCCAGGAAGAAGCCCCCCACGGCAGGACAGGACCACCCTTACCCCCTTGGCAACAGGCAAAGACAACCTGGGAGAGCAGTGTCTGTACAGCCCTTTGCCTTGCCCTGCAGTCTGTCCTTATGGAAACTTCTTGACTTCAAAAAAGATCAATGCCCAGAAAATCTTTCCCATTGGCAGCCCACAACTTCTGGAAGTACAGCAGATGTGCCTGGGCTGTTTCACGTCACTAAGTTGTCACATGTGTTGGGTCTATTTTTTTTTAACTCACAAGCAAACAACTTGATAGTTATTATGAGTTTAAGAAACAGCCTTATTAATGACATCAAGCTATTGAGCGGCACTCACCAACTGTCGATTTACACTATGTAACGGAATGTGAAGCTCGATTTCCTTGTGTCACGTGTATAACGATTAAATTATCAGCAGATGGAAAGTCGTTCTGAGCTATAACAAGGTCCTATAAGGTGCTAATTAACTTGGCACCTTTCTAAAAAAAAAAAGAACTCCCTCACTCTTTGATAGGAAATGTTGCCACTTGGGGATACTTATTGGTTCTCAGCACACTTAGGACTTATCTGGGAGATTCTTTTTCCTTATTGTTAATTCCTAAGAGGTATAATTTTTTTTTAAATACTTTATTTATTTATTTGACAGACAGAGATCACAAGTAGGCAGAGAGGCAGGCAGAGAGGGAGGAGGAAGCAGACTCCCTGCTGAGCAGAGAGCCCGATGCGGGGCTTGATCCCAGGACCCTGGGATCATGACCTGAGCCGAAAGCAGAGGCTTTAACCCACTGAGCCACCCAGGCGCCCCCTAAGAGGTATAATAATATCATAAATATATTGATTCTCCCAGTTGGGTCCAACATCCATACTGCAGCAAACCCTTTCGATTCTCAAATAGAAGAAATCATCTTCTACCCACAACACAGTGATTACTAGCAACTGCAAGAGAGTCAAAAACTGCAGCCCAGCAAACACAACAAGAAGTCTCCAGAAACTTTTAGCTCCCTGTAAACTTGCAGGGTGGGGATTCAGGAATACTATGTGGTCACTTCACAGACTTTACTTCTCTCCTTTTAATGATTTTAGAATTTGCCAAATTCTTTTAATCTGCAGATTGGGGTAGAGGCCAAGATCACGAAGTGCTCAGGCTTTGCCAGTCATAATTTCTCAGGCTGCAATGGGCCAGTAGTGAATCTCTTATTACCAGTCTGTTCTTCCTCCCCATTCAAAATAATTGGTATACTAAAATTAACAAGACAGGAAACAACATGTGTTGGAGAGGATGTGGAGAAAGGGGAACCCTCTTACACTGTTGGTGGGAATGCAAGTTGGTGCAGCCTCTTTGGAGAGCAGTGGAGATTCCTCAAGAAATTAAAAATAGAACTTCCCTATGACCCTACAATTGCACTCCTGGGTATTTACCCCAAAGATACAGATGTCGTGAAAAGAAGGGCCATCTGTACCCCAATGTTTATAGCAGCAATGGCCACAGTCACCAAACTATGGAAAGAACCAAGATGCCCTTCAACGGCCAAATGGATAAGGAAGAT